>NC_066386.1:2916683-3004300 GCF_013377495.2 Cygnus atratus
GGGGAGCTCCTTGATGCAGCAGGGGGGGGGGCTCCTTGGGCAGGATGGGGAGCCCCAAAGCTGGGCACCTGGGGGGGGGGCTCCCCACACCGCCGCTGACCCCGGCGTGGTGTCGGCAGGCAGAGCACCCAGGAGGACCTGCAGCCCGTGCTGGCCAAGCTGCTGGTGGATTACAGCATCCAGTCCTCGCTGACCGTGTGAGCGCAGCCCCCCCCTTGTTCTCCCCACCCCCCCCATCCCAGCCGTGCCCCGGGGCACTCCCTCACACCCCCATGTCCCCCCCCCCCACCGTGTCTCCAGAGCCCCCTCGCACGCCCAGTCGCACTTCAGCGGGGTGGTGGTGGGCGAGTCGGCCATGCGCAGCGAGCAGGACGTGGGCAGCGCCCTCGCCTTCGACTTCCAGGTGAGATTTGGAGGGGGGGGGGAGGACACATTTTGGGGGGGGGGGGGGGGTTGGCTGGGACAGCTCCGTCGCCCGGTGCCACCCACGCTCCCCGCAGGTGTCCACCAAGGGCGAGGCGCTGGGCGCCCTGGGCACCATCCTGCTGGGTTTCGAGTGGCCCTACGAGGTCCCCAACGGGAAGTGGCTCCTGTACCCCACCGAGATCCTCATCGACGGCAACGGCACCTGCCGGCCCCCCGGGGGGGTCGTCAACCCCCTCAACCTCACGGTGAGTGGCCTGGTGCTGCCGCTCGGCCCCTCGCCCGGCTGGAGACGCCTGGGGGGGGGCTCTGATGTGGGGGGGGGTCGTGGGGTTTTTTGGTTCCTCTCCAGCTGCTGGAGGACAGGACCCCGACGCGGCAGAGACGGGAGCTGGGGGCGGCCGAGCCCGCGGAGCCCCCCCTCACGCTGGCCACCGCCAAGAAGGCCAAGTCGGAGGTGCTGCTGGTGAGCGGGGGCTGTGGGCGCAGAGGAAGGGGGGGGGGGGGGGGGGCGTGCTCTGGATGCAGCCCGGTGTGCACATGCGGTGACCCTAAACTGCGTGCGTGCGTGTGGTGACCCCAAAGTGCGTGCATGTGCACGCGGTGACCCCAAACTCTGCACACAGTGACCCCGAACTGAGCACATGTGCCTGCGGTGACCCCGAACTGCGCACGTGTGGTGACCCCAAACGGCGCGTGTGTGCATGCGGTGACCCCAAACTGCGCGTGCACAGCATGCACCCCGCCGTAGTCACGCACACCTCACACGTACCGGACTGGGGTCTCTGGCGCTGCGCACCCCGCTGAGCGCCCCTCTCCCCCTCCCAGAGCTGCTCCCAGGGCACCGCTCGCTGCGTCTGGTTCGAGTGCCCCCTCCTCGACACCCAGCGCCCCACCACCTTCCGTGTCCGTGCCCGGGTGTGGAACAGCACCTTCATTGAGGTCAGTGCGGGCAGCGGGGCCGGGCTGCCCCCCCCCCCCCCCTCACCCCCCCCAGCACCGGGTCCTCGGGGTCTCAGCCCCTGGCACCGTCCCCTGCCCCAATCCCCGCCCCCCCCCCCACCTCCGGTCCGTGCGCCCCCAGGATTACAGCAACTTTGACCGGGTGAAAGTGGACGGCACGGCCACGCTCTTCCTCCGCACCCACGTCCCCACCATCAGCATGAAGAACCACACGGTGCGGGTGAGTCCTCGCCGGGGATGGGCTGGGGAAGGGGGGGGGGGGGGGGGAACTGGGAGCACTGGGAGCTTCCCCCCACCCCAACCGAGGCTCTCGGGGGCTCTCCCAGTTCTCCGTGGACGTCGACTCGGAGCTGACGGAGGAGCAGCCGGCCGAGATCGCGCTGTGGCTGGTGCTGGTGGCCGTGGCGGCCGGGCTGCTGCTGCTGGGGCTGATCATCGTGCTGCTGTGGAAGGTGAGGGGGGGGCACCCGGGACTCCCCCCCTCCCCCCCCTCCATGAGGAGGAGGGGGTGGGGGGTGTGCAAGAGCCGTGCATTGACCCCGTGGCTTCGTCTCGTGGTTCTCCACCACGGGACGCTCGCGGGACGGACCCGTGCGAGCTTCTCCTGGTGCCGAATACTTGGGGAGCCGAAATCGCCCGGTGCCACGGCACCTCCTCGTCCTTTGTGGGGGGGGGGCTACCTGGGTGTGCCTCCCCCCCGGGTCTGCAGGTCCCCCGGGTCCCCTGAGCCGTGTCGCCTCCTCCCCGCAGTGCGGTTTCTTCCGTCGGGCCAGCACGCGGGCCATGTACGAAGCCAAGGGCCAGAAGGCGGAGATGCGGATCCAGCCGTCTGAAACGGAGCGGCTGACGGATGACTACTAGCGGGGGGGGGGGAGCCACCCCGCTGCCCCCCCCCCCCAGCACCCGCGCCACCCGCCCGGTAATGCCCCCGCGCCCCCGGGGTGGCTGCGGCCGTCCTCCTCTTCTTCCTCTTCTTCCTCTTCTCCAGTCTCTCCGCTCCTCCCTACAGGGCGTGGGGGGGGGCTCCCCGCAGCCCCTCCGGACCTGCCCCCCCCCCCTTCCTGCCCCAGAGGCTGGGGGCTCTGCTCTGCGCTGCCTCCGCAGCCTCTCTCCACCGTCTCCGCTCCCTCTTCCAGCCCCGCGCTGACCCCCTTTCCCCCCCTAATTTATTTAATTTTTTTTTTTTATTCCCCCCCCCTGCCCCCCCCCCCCCAGTGCGACTTCTTCCAGCGGACTCGCTACTACCGGGTGATGCCCAAGTACCACGCGGTGAGGATCCGGCAGGAGCAGCGCTGCCGCCCCCCCGGCCTCCTGGCCCCCCCCCACCACCGCCGCAAGAAACACTGGGTGACGAACTGGCAGGAGCCAGACAAGTACTACTGACCCCCCCCCTCCCCGTGCCCCCCCCACCCCACAGTGCACCCCCTTCCCCCCCCCCCAAGTCCCCAGGGAGCACCAGGACTTCTTGGGTTTACTTTGCACAAGCACCTCGCTCCCTGCCCGCCTCCCGGCGCTGGCTTCGCACGCTCACCTTGCACGCTTGGGGGAGGGGGGGGGGCAGTGCCCCCCCTTGGCGAACCCCCCCCCCCTCCCCACTGCGTCCTCACCCCACTGAGTGCCTTCTGCCCCTGGGGTCCTGTGCAGACACTCCTCCTCCTCCCCCCGTGGGTCCCCCAGGTGGGGGTATGTCCTTGCACGCCGGGACACACTTGCCCACGCCCCCCCCCCCCCCCGCCCAGTTCTCCCCCCTCCCTTTGCTCTGGGCGTGGGGCCCCCTCCAGCTTTGTGCTATGCGGGGCTGGGGGCTCGTGCCTTCTTCCTCTGCTTCAAGCAGTACAGGGGGGGCTCATTCTGCACCTTCCCCCCCTGCATTTTCCTGCTGGGGAGGTGGTGTCCCCCCCCCCCCAGCTGTAGCCTCCAGGGGGGCTTCTCTGTCCTGTGCCCCCCCCCCCCCCCCCCCCCCCCCCCCCCCGACAGACGCAGCTGGGGTTAAGTTATTCCGTGTCTCTTGTGTGCATTTGTGTTGAGCCCCAGAGCGGGGTCGGTACTGGGGTCTGGGGGGGCTCTGTGACCCCCTCCCAGCCCATAAATGCCCCCCCCTTGCTGGGGCCCAATAAAGCCTCGCTCTGGGATTTGTAACCTCGTGTCTGTCCCATGGGTCCTATTGGGGGGGGGACAGACAGAAGGCTGGGGTGGTGGGAAAAGGGTTGGGGGGGGGGGGGGGGGGGAAGATGCTCTTCAGGGGAATTGGGGGCGGGAAGAGTGCACCCATTGGGGCAGGGGTCTTCTGGGGAAAAAGTGTAGGGGATGGGGAAAAAGTAGGCCCAGGGGGAAAATGGCCCCAGTGAAGTGGGGGGGGGGAGGGGTGGCACTGCCCCAGATGGGTGTTATAGGGGGGTGAGGCTCCTCCCAGGTTGGGATTATTTGGGGGGGGGCTTTCCCCCTGTTTGGGTTATTTGGGGCATTTCCCCCCCCCCCCCCTTTGGGGTTATTGGAGGGGATTCCCCTGCTTTGGGGTTAGGGGGAGGGGGGTTCTTCCCTGGTTGCAGTTATTGGGGGGGGGGGGGGAAATCCCCCCCCCTTGGGGTTATGGGGTGGATGCTGCTGGGTCAGGGTTATTGGGGGGGCTCCCCCCGGTTGGGGTTATGGGGGGGCTCCCCCCGGTTGGGGTTATGGGGGGGCTTGAGCTGGTTGGAGGTTGCTGGGGGGACTTCTGTCGCGTTAAGGGGTGCAGCCGATCAACCGTTACGGGTCCGGTCGGATCCAGGGCACTGAACTACCACGGGCACGGATTCAGCAGCAACGTATAACCGCCCTCCCTCCAGTCGCGGTCAGTGAGAACTCTCACGGCTGGGAACGCTGCGGTTAAGTGCAATTTATTACAGCAACAGGTACACGGGTGCTTTGCGCTGCCGGCGATAAGTTGCTGTCTGCAGAAGCAAGCTAGCACGCATGAAATACCCGGGTGCACAGCCTGGAAATAAGGGAGCGGTGGTCGCACCTTGGAGATGAGCAGCATTTGGGATGGAAGTGTGCTTTGGTCCTAATTACAGTAAGCAATAACGCCGCACACCTGAACTGCCCTGGGGAGCCTTTACGCAACCCCACACCCGACAGGGCTCTGCGCCTTCTCTCTTTCCAAACAACCCTAAACGTAACCCTGAACCCAACACTGAGCCGAACCCGAAGTAGGACCCTAGACAAACACGTACGGTGCCGCTTTCTCCCATCGAAAAGTCCTCCCAAAGGGAGCCTTTGGGTACACCTTGTGGTGTAATTGCCTGTCGCAACTAGGACCAAAACGCACTTCCATCCCAAATGCTGCCCACCTCCCATGGTGGAACCCTCCCTCCCTGAGCACACGCTCTGAGTTTCTCAGAGCCTATTCCTTGAAACAGAGACGGGGCAACTTCTCACCAATCATAACTAAGATGTGCTTGGCTAGAGTCACTCGAGCTCCACCTAAAAGACAGAATATAAATTGGCCTAAGAGAGATGGGAGGTTAGGGAAGATACCATTGTCAGGGGCAATACCACCACGAGGGAATATACAATCACAAGGACCTCCTGACTCCTGGGATCGGTCAACGGACTGAGCCTGTCTTCCACCCCCATTGGGACGCCTTTGGGTGCGAGTTGAACGCTTGGTTATACTGGGGGTCTGCACGGATACTTAGAAACCTCTACAATAGAGTCTTTGAGCCTTTTAACGCGTTAGTTTCCAGGCCGTGCACCCGGGTATTTCATGCGTGCTAGCTTGCTTCTGCAAACAGCAACTTATCGCCGGCAGCGCAGAGCACCCGTGTACCTGTTGCTGTAATAAATTGCACTTAACCGCAGCGTTCCCAGCCGTGAGAGTTCTCACTGACCGCGACTGGAGGGAGGGCGGTTATACGTTGCTGCTGAATCCGTGCCCGTGGTAGTTCAGTGCCCTGGATCCGACCGGACCCGTAACGGTTGATCGGCCTGCACCCCTTAACGCGACAGAAGTCCCCCCAGCTGGGGTTACTGGGGGAAGGGGGGCTCCTCCCGGTTGGGGTTATGGAGGGGGGGGCTCCCCCCGGTTGGGGTTATGCGTGGGCAGGGGGCTCAGAGCGCTGCACAGGGTAGCATGATGCACGCCGGCACCCAAGGGGTTAAACCCGGTACGGCTGCGGCCGCGAAGGGGTTAACGACCATGGGGGGGGCGTGGCCAGCGGGCGTGGCGCGCCTAACCCCGCGGAGGGGGCGGGTCCGGCGGGACGGCGGGCGCTGATTGGCGGCGGGCGGGCCGTGACCGGTGGGCGGGGCAGGGGGGCGTGGCGCGGGGGCGTGGCGCGGGAAAGGGGGGGCGCGGGCGCGGGGCCGCAGGGTGGGGGCGCGGCGGGGCCGGGGCCGGGGGCGGCGGGGGGGGCGCCATGCGGCTGCTGCGGTGCCTGCGGAAGCGGGCGGCCCTGGCCGGGGTGCCCACCTACATCGAGCACTTCAGCAAGTTCTCGCCCTCGCCGCTCTCCATGAAGCAGTTCCTGGACTTCGGTAAATACCCCCCCGGCGGGTGCCCCCCCCTTCCCCCCTTTTGTCCCCCTCTCTCCGTTGTTGCCCCCCCCCCCCCCCCGTGTACCCCCGGACCGGGCAGTACCGGAACCCCCCCCCCCCGAAAATAGCCGGCTCTGTTCTCCCCTCCCCGGTAAACACCCGGTGTCCCGCCTCCCGCCTCCCCCCACCTCCCGTAGTAACCGCCCACCCCTTAGTTACCGCCCCCCCCCCCCGGGGAGCACCCCCCTAGGGTAGGAGATAGCCGGGCCGGGGGGGCTGCCCCTGGAGAGGGACCCCCGTAGTGTTAGGGTACGGGAAAACGTGCCCTCTCCCCCTCTCCTCCCGGTGCTAGGGTGTCCGGTTGTTATTTTTGGGGGGTGTCCCTGCGTGCACCCTCATCTAGGATAGTAAGAATTACCCCCCCCCCCTCCTGGGAAATACCCCCCCGGGTAAAAAGCTGGGCTGGGAAAATGCTGTCCTGATGTGCCCCCACCTGGGGGGGGGTCCTGCCCCCTGTGACCCCCCCCAACCCCCCTTAGTTAAAGCCCCCCCCCACTATTCCAGCCCTTCCTTGTCCTGCCCCCCCCACCCCCCCCCCGGGTACACACCAGGCCCTGGGGGATCCCCTCCCGCCATCCCCAGCTCCCCAGGGGATGCCATGGTGTCCCCCCCCCCGTGATGCTCCCCAGGGAAGCAGGGTGGCCCCACCTGTCTCTCTGTCTCTGTCACCCTCTGCCCCCCCCCGCACGGTTAATGTCAGGGCTATATTTATTTGCGTCCCCCCCGCCTCGTCCCTCCTGTAGCTGGTGGCTGCACCCTGGGGTCCTCTGGTTCTGCTTTGGCCCCCCCCCAGGTCCCCCTGGGCTTCAGCCCCATCCCATGGTCCCCCCCCCTTTCCCCAGGATGTTTTCCCCCCCCCTTCATGGACCCCTCTGTGTCCCCACCAGGCTTTGTGCCACCTCCTGGCTGGGGACACAGCCACCTGGGGACACTAGTGCCACCACTGGGCGAACCCTCCCAGACACGGGACAAGGCGCTTCCAGCCCCAGCCTGCTCTATACTGGTCATACTGGTCCGTACTGGTCGCCCAGCCTGCTGAGCCCTGCCCCGTCCCGGTGCCCTCAACCCCTTTAGGGTCTTCCTTGAAATAAAATCAGGGCCCTGCTCCAGTCCCCCCAGTTCCTGCTGACGGAGGGGGTGAAGCCCACCGTGGGGCTTGTTGGGGGGGGTCCACTGGGGCTCACCCCCCTGCCCGCCCCCCCCAGGCTCCAGCAATGCCTGCGAGAAGACCTCCTTCGCCTTCCTGCGGCAGGAGCTGCCCGTCCGCCTCTCCAACATCATGAAGGAGATCAACCTGCTGCCCGACCGCGTCCTGCGCACCCCCTCCGTGCAGCTGGTGCAGAGCTGGTGAGCGGGGACACCCCCGGGGGGGGGGGGACGCCACCCCCCCTGCCACCCCCTGCCACCACCCAGCCTGCTGGCATCGCGGGGAGGTCCCCCCGCTGTCACCGTGCTGGTGGGCGTCCCACCGCCGTCACCGGGGGTGCCACCACGGGTCCTACTGCTGCTAGCGTGGGTGCCACCATGGGTCCTACTATTGTCACCAAGCTCCAATCATTGTCACCAAGCTCCAAGCATTGTCACCAAGGTCCCACCATCGTCACCCAGAGGGGTCCCACTGCCATCACCTGCCTGGGTGCCACCACAGGTCCCAGCACTGCCACTGTGGGTCCCACCGTTGTCACCATGGGTCCCACCACTGCTACCGCCAAAGGTCCCACCATTATCCCCTAGCTCCTGCCATTGTCACCACGGGTCCTACTGTTGTCACCGTGGGTCCCACTGTTGTCCCTGAGCTCCCACCATTGTCACCCCAGGTCCCACCAATGTCACCGAGGTCCCACCGCTGTCACCCAGAGGGATCCCACTGCCACCACCTGCCTGAGTGCCACCGTGGGTCCCACCATTGTCACCATGGGTCCCACCACAGGTCCCACCATTGTCCCCAGGCTCCCACCATTGTCACCCCAGGTCCCACCACTGTCCCCAAGCTCCCACTGCTGTCACCCGGAGGGATCCCGGTGCCACCACCTGCCTGAGTGCCAACACTGGTCCCGGTGCCACCAGCTCTCGTCCCCAGCAGATTCAGAGGGCGCTGCTGGGGGGGGGCAGGGGGGTGGCACGGGGACGAGGACAGGACACGGGCGTCCCACGGGGCAGCACTCAGCTCTCGCCCTTTGGTGACAAGGGCTGCTGGCCAGCTTGGGGACACGCCACCTGCTGCCAGCACGGGGCGGGGGGGTCCCCAGTCCCGCCGCAGCCTCCTGCCCCCTGAAAGGGCCAAGCCAGCCCTGGTGGCCGTGGCGGGGGGGGGGGGTGGCATGTCCCTGGGGGTGCGGGGCAGGCTCTGGGTGTCCCTTTAAGGACCACGTCCCCCTGCCAGCTGGTGGCAGCTTGAACCTTCTCCCAGCGCGGCCACGTGACGAGCTGTTTGCGTCCCCGGCGTCCCCGTGCCAGCCCTGCGAGCTTTGGGGTGGGGGGGTGGCAGGATCAGGCCCGGCCCCTCTCCCAAAGCACATGCGTAGTGGGGGGGACACATCGCTACGACCCTCACAACCACCCCAGGGCTGTGTCCCCACCATCCCCAGGGCCACCATGCTATGGGACAAGCATGCCCCCCCCCACCACCCAGGGTGGCTTCGTGGGGCAGCGTGCGCTCCGGGGGGGTGCTGAGCCCCTCACCCTGCAGTGGGGAACCCCGGTGCCCTCAATTTGGGGGGGTGCTGGGGGGTGACCGGTTCCTTCCCCAGGTACGTGCAGAGCCTGCTGGACATCATGGAGTTCCACGACAGGGACCCCGAGGACCAGGCCACCCTGGGGCAGTAAGTGTGGGGTGACAGCCCCGGTGTCCCCTCCCCTTGTCACCTCTGGCACAGCTGCCTCCGGGGCCGCCACCGGATTCCACGTCGGGTTTTCCCTGGTGCCTCCCATCCCTGGGAAAACCCGGCCTGGATCATGGCTGTGCCCGGACCGGGTGCCCCAGCCCTGTCCCCCCCTCCCTGTCCCCGGCAGGTTCACCGACGCCCTGGTCACCATCCGCAACCGGCACAACGACGTGGTGCCCACCATGGCGCAGGGCGTCATCGAGTACAAGGACGCCTACGGGGACGACCCCGTGTCCAACCAGAACATCCAGTACTTCCTCGACCGCTTCTACCTGAGCCGCATCTCCATCCGCATGCTCATCAACCAGCACAGTGAGGGTCCTGCCGGGTCCCCACCGCCACCCTCCGGGTCCCCACTGCCACCCCCGGGTCCCCACCGCCACCCCCGGGGTCCCCTCGGTGCCCCGAGCGCCGCCGGTCTCACCCTGCGTTGAGCATCCCATCGGCGGTCCCGAGCATCCCATAATCAGTCCCAATCATCCCACCATCAGTCCCAAGTGTCCTGCTCCTGCCCCCATTGTCCCCATCAGCTCTGGGTGTCCCTGTCCTGTCCTGGGCACGCTGCCAGCGCTGGGTGTCCCCTGTCACCCCCGGTGCGACCCCTGCCCCGAGCGTCCCCACCAACCCTGGGCATCCTGCTTGTGTCCTCAGCATCACCTTGTCCCTGGTGTCCCCAGCAGTCCCGAGCATCCTGCTCCTGCTCTGGGTGTCCCTATTGTCCCCGGGTGTCCCCACCAGCCCAAGGTGTCCCCATCATCCCCAGTGCCTGCACACCTCGGCTGCCCCACATCCCCCCCCTGCACACGTCCCTGTCCCCTGTGTGCCCGCCCTGCCCCTGCGCCCATCCCTGTCCCCATGTCACCCACCACAAGGGGTCGTGAGGGACCCAAAACCCGGCCTTGGGCACAGCTGGGGGTGGGGGGGCACCGATCTGGGGGTCTTGGTGGGGTTGTATGGGGGTCCCCAGTGCTAACACCCCCCCCTCCGCACCTCCCCAGCGCTGCTCTTTGACGGCAGCACCAACCCGGCGCACCCCAAGCACATCGGGAGCATCGACCCTCACTGCAGCGTGGCCAACGTGGTGAGAGGTCTGTGGGGCCGGGGGGGTCGGCTCCCACCCCGACAGGGGGGGCACGGCATCAGGGAGGGGATTTGGGGGGGGGGGGGAGGGTTCAGTCCTTTAAAGTCCTCCTGATCTTCTCCTTGCTCCGGGAGCTTCCAGTCCGGGAGCCATCTGCGTCATGAGCTGGGCAAGCCTCAGCCAAGGGGTGCCTCTGTGTTTTGGGGTCACCCCAGCAGATTGTGGGGTCCCTAAAAGTGCAAAATATTTTGGGGGGTGGGGAAAAGGGGGGCCCCAAAGCCTTGGTGCCGGGCACGCTGACCCTTCCTCCTCGCCCCCCCCCTTGCAGATGCCTACAACATGGCCAAGCTGCTGTGCGACAAGTACTACATGGCCTCGCCCGACCTCGAGATCGAGGAGGTGAACGGTGAGGCTCGGGGGGGGGTCCCCGCTATGGGGTCGGGGGAGGGGGAGGGAGGATGTCGGGAGGCTCGTTCGGGGCTGGGGAGGCCACCGACGGCGCTGTGCCCCGCAGCGAGCAGCCCCCAGCAGCCCATCAGCATCGTCTACGTCCCCTCGCATCTCTACCACATGCTCTTCGAGCTCTTCAAGGTAACGCTGCGGACCCCAATGACTGGGGAGGGTGGGGGGGACATTTTGTGGGGTCCCTAAAACTCCTCGCCCCCAGAACGCCATGCGAGCCACCGTGGAGAGCCACGAGAACAGCCCGCGGCTACCGGCCATCAGGGTGATGGTGGCCCTGGGCCAGGAGGACCTCTCCATCAAGGTGGGTGACCGGCCCCCCCGGGGGACATGGGGGGGCGTCTGCCACCCCCTGACACCCCCCTGTCCCCCCCTGCAGATGAGTGACCGCGGCATGGGCGTCCCCCTGCGCAAGATCGAGCGGCTCTTCAGCTACATGTACTCCACCGCTCCCACCCCGCAGCTGGGCACCGGGGGGGCCCCCCTGGTAGGTGCCCCCCTGGTACGTGCCGCGGGGTCCCGGTGCGGTGCTGGGAGGGGGTGCGGGGGGGTTTGGGGTGGTTTTGGGGACGTTTGGGGGTAGTGTGGGGTTGTTTGGGGGTGCTTGGGGGGTGACACGGGGGCATTTGGGGGTGCCTGGGGGGTTGTTGGAGGGAGTCTGGGGGGGCGTGGGGGGTGTAGGGGCAGCATGGGGGGGTTGCAAGTAACATGGTGACATTTGGGGTGGTGTCGGGACGTTTGGGGGTGGCGCGGGGGGGGTTGGGGTGGCGTGGGGATGTTTGGGGGTGCTTGGAGGCAGCACGGGGGCATTTGGGGGCACTTGGGGGGTGTTGGAGGGGGTTTGGGGGGATGGGGACATTTAGAGGTGGTGTGGGGATGTTTGGGGGTGGTGTGGGGGGCTTGGGGTTGGTGTGGGGACACGTAGGGGTGCTCAGGGTTAGCACAGGGACATTTAGGGGGTGCCTGGGGTGGAATGAGCAGGTTTAGGTTGGTAGGGGGGCACTTTGGGGTGCTCGGCTGTAACATGGGGACATTTCGGGTTGGTATAGGGATATTTTGGGGGTGGTATGGTGGGGTATGGGTTGGTGTGAGGACATTTTTGGGTACCTGGAGGAGCACGGGGATGTTTTGGGGTGCTTTAGGCGGCATGGGGACATTTGGGGTTAACATGGGGAAATTTTGGGGTGCCTAGAATGGCACGGGGACATTTGAAAGTGCTTGGGGGTGACATGGGGACACTTGGGGTTGACATGGGGACATTTTCGGGTACCTGGAATAGCATGGAGACATTTGGAGGTGCTTGGGGGTGACATGGGGACACTTGGGGTTGGCACGGGGATGTTTTTGGGTGGCATGGTAGTGCCCGGAGGTGCCACATGGACACTGGTGGGTGCGCGTAGCGCTACTTGGGGTGGCGTGGGGAGATTTGGGGGCTCCCTGGGGTGCCGACCCCATAACCCCCCCAAACCCCAGGCCGGCTTTGGCTACGGGCTGCCCATCTCCCGCCTCTACGCCAAGTACTTCCAGGGGGACCTGCAGCTCTTCTCCATGGAGGGCTTCGGCACCGACGCCGTCATCTACCTAAAGGTGGGGTCCTTCCCCGTCCCCTTCTCCCGGGAGGGAACGGGGGGGGGGTCCCAGGGTTTCGGGGGGTGGCTCGGGGCCGTTCCCCATCCCCCGGCTGTCCCCACAGGCTCTGTCCACGGACTCGGTGGAGCGGCTGCCGGTGTACAACAAGTCGGCGTGGCGGCACTACCAGGCCAGCCAGGAGGCCGGGGACTGGTGCGTGCCCAGCACCGAGCCCAAGAACACCTCCACCTACCGAGTGCCCTAGGCGGGGGGGGGGGCTCTGCTGGGACCCCCCCCAGCCTTGGTGGCACTTAGGTATGGGGCTGGGGGTTGGCCACCCCCAGCACCCCCATCCCAGGGAGGGCACAACCCCATGGGGGCAGCGAGGGACTGCCCCCCACCCTCCCAGTATGACCAGTAGCACTTTGCTGCCCCCCCCCCCCCAGCCATTACAGGGTGGGGGGAGCGGGTCAGAGCCCCCCCCAGCTCCCTGTGCCGTCCCTGGCATTGCACTACTGAGCTGTCCTCACCCCCGTGTGTACCCCCCCACACCCCGTGCACCCCATAGGGTTGCCCCCCCCCCCACATAGGGTTGCCCACCCCCCCATAGGGTTTTCCCCCCCCAGGCATGCTCTGACCTGCTCGGGAATCTGTCCCCCCTCCTCCTCCCCACGCTGTCAGTAAATCGGATGTTGACTGAGCGCCTGTGGTGGCTTTTTGGGGCCCTGGGACCCCCCCCACTTCATGTTCCCCCCTCCATGGCAGTCCCTTTTCCTGCTCCGTGCCTCAGTTTACCCCTTGGGCTTGGGAAGAGGCTGCTGCCTGGTGGCACCCGGGGACTTGGGGACGGTGGTGGCACTTAGGGAGCAAGAGACAGGTTTGGGGGCTGGAGCCATGTTCCATGTCCGTGTCCCCCCACCAGCACAGCCAACCCCTCCCCGCCTGGTCCCCCACATCCCAGTCAGGCTCGCACTGGTTTGCACTGGCCCTTGATACCCTTTTATTTCCTGGGGTGCCCCCGTGCTAGGAGGCTTTTACCTGGGGGGGCTGGGGGTGGGAGGGGTGGGGGTCAGCATTCGCTTACTGCACCCTGACTGGGGGTGCGTGTGTCCGGGGGGGTCAGGCCATGCACTGTCCTCAGCTGGTGCTGCACCATACCGGGGTGGATTTGGGGGGGCAGCTGTGACCCCCCACACACGTTGGACCCCTTGGGGTGGGGGGCAGCCAGGGTTGGGGAGGGGGTATGAGGTTTGGAGGGGGGGTCCAATGTGCTGTTTGCATCCGGAATAGGGGCCTGGGGGGGGGGGCCCAGTCTGTGCCCATGGGGTGCAGGTGGGGGGGGGACACGCAGAGGGGGGACACGTGTGCTGCTCCGTGCCCGTCTCAGCCTGGCACTGCGGTCCCTTCGCCACCGCCGCGTGTCCGGGGCCAGGCACCCCCCAGGGAGGGCAGTGGGCAGGGGAGGGGGATGTGGGGGCGCTCCCAGCCCCCCCCTAGCTCCGCCGCTGCTCCTGGTCCTTCTTCTTCTGCTTCTCCCGCTGCTTCTCTGCCTTCTCCTGGGCCTTGCGCTCCTTCTCCACGGCCAGGCTCAGCTCCTTCAGCTTCCTCTTGAGCACGGCGCGGTCCTGAGAGCTGCCCACCCCCAGCGCCTGCCGGCACACCGGCTGCTGCCAGGGGGCCCACACCCCAGGTCTTGGGGTGCCTGAACCCCCCCCAGGCTATGCACCAGCCCCATGGGGACCTAGAACTCAGTGTGTTGGGCTACCTGGAGTCTCCCCCTGCCCTGTGGAGCAGTGTATTGGGGTAAGTAGAACCTGTTGTCCCTTGATGAGCACATTGGTAGATGTAGAACCTACTCACATCTGTCCCATGGAGTGGCCTGTTGGGTTACCTAGAGCCTGTTGTCCTTTGATGGAGCCATTGCAATACCTAGAACCCACCCAGACCTCCTACCCCACGGTGCAGCCTGTTGGGGTACTTGGAACCCAACCAAATGTGCCCTATTGGGGGATCTAGAACCCAGCTAGACCTCCTACCCCGCAGAGCTGTCCAATGGGGTACTTGGAACCCAACCAAACGTTCCCCATTGGGGGATCTAGAACCCGCCCAGACCTCCTGCCCCATTGAGCCTCCTGTTGGGTTACCTAGAGCCTGTTATCCTCTGGCATGGCAGTTAGGGTACCTAGAACACACAAAGTTCCTGCCCCTTGGAGCACCCTGTTGGGATACCTAGACCCTCTTTGCCCTGTGCCTGAGCCCACGGGGGCACCTAGAACCCCCTGCGCCCCAGCAGGCCCCCACCCAGGGACAGAGATTGTCACCCCCAGTCCCCCCCTACCTTGAGCTTGGCGCCATCGAGGTGCAGGAGCCGGGGGCCATCGACACCGTGGGCCGAGAACTCTTCCACGTACTGCTCCAGGTTGAGGCTCTCCAGCCACTGCCCAACCTGCTGGCACGTCCAGCCCGCGGCAGCACCGAGGGGCTCGTCCAGGAACTGGGGGCAGGAGACAGGCGTTAGCGAGGGACGCACGACGCCAACCTCATGCCCCCCACCCTGCACCCTGGGGGTCTCACCTCATCCGAGGACTGCGACAGCGTGTGGTAGGGGTAGGAGCACTTGGTGGCGGCAGGGCCGGGCAGGCGCGGGCTGGAGCTGGGCGGCGGGGAGTCGTCGCTCAGCGTCGAGTCCTGTGGCAGCGGGAGGAGCGAGGGCTGGTGCCCCCAGAGCAGCCTGCAGCCCCCCCGGCCCCCTTCTTGTCCTCCCCACAGGGCTCTGACACCCTAGGTGGCTACCAGACCCTATAGGGCTTTGACACCCTAATAGCTATCTTGACCCTACTGGGCTTTGATCCCCCTCCCTACAGCTACCCAACCCTATGGGTCTCTCATCCTCCCCCCAAAACTGTTTTGACTCTACAGGGTTTTGATCCCCTCCCCTAGAGTTAGCTTGACTTTATGAAGCTTTGACTCCCCCCATAACTTTCTTGATTCTGTAGGGCTTTGAGCCACTCTTCTATCATTATGATAGAAAATCATAGAAAGCCCCTTATGGGGCTTTGATCCCCTTGTCTGTAGCCACACAACCCTATAGATTTGACCCCCTCCCCTATAGTTATCTTGACCCTATGGGGCTTTGTCCCTGTAGCTACCCAAACCCAAAAGGGCTTTGACCTCTTCCCCTATAGTGACCTCACCCATAGAAGCACTGACCTTCCCTACAGCATCCTGGCCCTATAGGACTCCCGTGCTCCCCCCCATGCCCATCTGCCCCAACAGGGGGGTTGGAGACCCCCGGGCACTGACCTGGGAGGCGGATTTGGCGGGGCTGAGCCCCTCGTGCCGGGGGGAGCCAGCGGGCGACGCGGAGCCGGGGGAGGCCGAGCCCCTGGCACTGTCTGAGAACCAGGAGAAGGGCAGGAAGGGGGACCCCGAGGGGCGGCCGGGGCCCTCCGATGCCTCCCTGGGGACAGAGCCATGTGTTAGGACCCCGGGGCTGCCCCCGCCCGCTGCAGGGGGCCCAGCAGCCCCCCATGCCAGGGAGGGGACCCCCACCTGCTGCCCATGGACAGGCGGTTGCTGCCCTTCTCCTTGCGGCTCTTGCTGGAGGACGCCCGGCGGAGGGTCACCCTGTGCGGGGGGAGTGGGGTGGAGAGATGGGTGCCCTGGTGGCCGTGCTCCCCCCCAGCCCCCCAGCCCTCACTCCCTCTGTCTCCATCCATCCATATGCAGGGAACCCTCCTTCCATCCTTCTTCAGGGAACCCTCCATCCATCTATCCCATCCATCCATCCATCCCATCCCAGCATCCATCCATCCATCTTCAGGAAACCCTTCTTCCATCTGTCTTCAGGAAACCGTCCTTCCATCCATCCCAGCATCCATCCATCCATCTTCAGGGAACCCTCCCATCCATCCATCCATCCATCCATCCATCTTCAGGGAGCTCTCCTTCCATCCATCCATCCATCCGTCTGTCCATCTGTCCATCCCATCATCCATCCACCTCCAGAAAACCCTCCCATCTTCAGCCTCATCCACCCATCATCTTCACAGAACTCTCTGTCCATCCGCCAGTCTCTACAGAGACCCCTTCACCTTCCTGTCCCTCCAGGCCCCTCTCCATCTATCCCCCCACCTTTCCCTTGCCCCTCACTCCCCTGTCCACCTGTCTGTCCTGCGTCCACCCCTCCCCACCCACTGCCCCCCCAGGACTGGGGCTCACCCCAAATCCAAGAACTTCCTCCGCGTCTTCTTATCCAGCCCCACGGTGGGGCTGGCTGGCTCGGGGGGGCTCATGTCTCTGCTGTCGTCTGTGGGATGAGGATGGGGGTGTCACCCAGCACCCCCTGCCTGGGGTTGCCTTTGGGGGGGGGATTTGAAGGGGGGGGGCTCACCTTCGCTGTGCCGCTGGGGCCGTGCGTCACGGCGGGCGAAGCCGGGCGAGCTGTCAGAGCTGTGGCAGGATTTGGGCGAGGGGGTGCCCGCCAGCCCCTCCTGGGACGAGGTGTTGGTGAGGGGCCGGTAGCGGCTGAGGGGGGGCGAGGGGGCCGGGGGGGACTCCCCCAGCGCCCTCCTCACCGCCCCCGCCTCGAAGGAGAACTCGGCGCCACGGGAGAAGGGCGAAGGGGCCAAGAGCGGCGGCGTGGCAGGGGGCGAGCAGCCGGGGGCCACAGGGCTGCCCTCGGCTCCCTGGGGAGGGGGGCGGAGGTGGGGGGGGCACATGGCACGGGGGTGTCAAATCCCTGTGCCCCCCCTCGTCCTCGCCCTCTGGGGGCTGTCCAAATCCCCCCGCCGGGGTTGTCCCCTGCTTGTTCCTCCCCCTCCACCCCTTCCCCAAATTCCTCCCAGGGGGTCTGGTGTGCCCCCCATCCCCTCGCCCCCCCCCCCCCCCCCCGGGTGCTCTCCCCGGGGGTCTCACCGCCGCGTCGAGCCCCTCCTCGCCCTCGGTGGAGCTGGCGCTGTCTCGCAGGCGGGAGCGGGAGGGTCGGTGCCGGCGGCCCTTGGCTAGGAGCCGGGCTCGAGCCTTCTGCAAGCTGCTGTCCAGGCGCGGCGTCTCTGGAACCACAGCGGTAAAATCTGGGGGTGAAAGAGAGACCGGGGCAGAGAGAGACAGACGGACGGACAGACGGACGGACAGACGGATGGGGAGATAGATGGGGAGATGGGATGGGTCGGGGGCACGGATAGGGATAGGTAGGGGAAAGGGGATGGGGATGGAGGGATGGACACGGACAGGGAGAGCGGTGGACAAAGGGATGGGTAGGGGTGAGGAGGTGGGAGGGAGACGGACGGAAAGACGGACGGACAGGGGATAGGGACGGGTAGGGGTAGGGAAAGGAAGATAGGGATGGATGAACAGCCAGACAGGAGATAGGGACAGAGGGAGGGGTAGGGAAAGGAAGATGGAGATGGACAGACAGACAGGTAGGGACAGATGGAGAGGTAGGGAAAGGAAGAAGGGGATGGATGGATGGACAGACAGACAGACGGGTACAAGAAGATGGGAGAGAGGGAGGGAGGGACAGATGGACGTGTAGGATCAGGGAATATGGGGATGGACAGACGGACGGACAGGTAGGGACAAGACAGGTGGGTGAACAGATGGGTGGGGAGGGACAGGGGGATTCAGGAGGGAGGGATGGGGAAGGACAGAAGGGGGGGGTGGCAGAGCAGCAGAGGGACAGACGGACAGGGACAGACAGACGGGTGGTCAGGAAGAGAAGGCCAGCCCGGGGACAGAGAGGGGACAGAGGGACAACGGGACACGGGGACAGGGCAGGGGAAGCGCGGGACCGGCAGGACCCCGGAGGAGAGGGCAGGGGGAGAGGGGAGCGTTGGGGACACGGGGACAGGGGGCACCCCAGCGGGGTGGGACGGGGACAGAGGGACAGAGAGAAGTGTTCAGAGGTGCCCGGAGCAGGGAGCGGAGCTGCGGGGTGTCCCTGGGGACAGAGCGTCCCCGTCACCCAGGCCTGGCCCCGCTTGGGGACACAGCCTGCATGGGGCCACCCCACATCCGAGGGGCCAAGTGCCACCACCCGCTCCGCTGTGCCCCGACCCCGGGGGTGGGTGGCTCAGGGCAGTGTCCCCTGGTTGTCCCCATGCCGTGTGCCCCATGCGTGTCCCCATGTCCTCATCCAGGTGGTCCTGTGCGTGTCCCCAGGCCCATGTGTCTGTGTGCCCTATACACGTCCCTGTGTCCCTGTGTCCCCCCGTCCCCGTGCCCCCCCCTGCCCACAAGCACGTCCCTGCACGCCCCCCACATGTCCCTGCTGTCCCCGTGTCCAACCCCACAGGTGACCCCCCCCCAAAAAAGGTGACCCCATCACCACCAGAACACCAAGAGGGTGCAGAGGGGGGGCAGCAAGGTCAGCACCCCCCCCGGGTGCTGCCCCCCCCAGCCCCCCCAGGGACTCACCGAAAACCTCATCCTCCGCGTCCTGCAGCTTGGAGACCGACATGGTGGGGCAGGGCTGGGGGCGCAGGGGGCAGTCAGGGACCGGGGGGGGGGGGGAGCATTTTGGGGGGGGGAGGTACTGAGGCCAGTTGTTACAGGGCGGTCAGGAAGGGGTTAAATCCCCCCCGATGTTTGGGGGTCTCTCGGTGTGGGGGGGCTGCTCATGCTTTGGTGGCTCCACTGGGGGGGTGAGGGGGGGGTAGATCCCAGCCCAGATACCCCACCACCACCCCCCGATGCCCCTCCCTGCCCCCAGGGAGGCCAGTCGGGGGGGGGGGGGTGATACTGGGGGGGCTGTACCCGGGGTGTGGTGGTGCCGGGGGGTCTGTACCGGGGGGAGCTGTCCCGGGCGGGGCTCTACCTGGGGGGGCGGGGGGGTGGCTGTACTGGGGATGGAGGCTGCACCAGGGGGGCTGTACCGGGGATGGGGTGGTACCGGGGGGGCTGTACCGGGGATGCTATCCCGGGGGGTTGTCCCGGGGGGGGCTGTACCGGGGATTGGGCGGTACCCGGGATGCTGCCCCGGGGATGCTGTCCCGGGGGGGCAGTCCCAGGGGGGCTGCACCGGGGATGGGGTGGTACCGGGGGGGCTGTCCCGGGATGTTCCCTCCCGGGGGTTCCGCCCTGGCCCCCCCCCCCTTGCCCCCCCCCCCCCCCCCCACTCACCCGCGCTCCTCGGGCATCCTGGGCGCCTCCCGCCGCCGGGCCCGCGGCCGAGCCGGGCCGAGCCGGACCGGGCCAGGGGCGCTGGGGAACCGAACCGGGCCGGGCCGAGCCGGGTCGGGGGCCGGGGGGGGGGGGGGGATGGGGAGGGGGGGGGAGCGGGGGGGGACAGGAACCCGGAAGCGGCTGGGGGAGGGGAGGGGGGGGTTGGGATCCGCCGCCCCGCCCCGCCCCGCCCCGCCCGGTCCGACCCGGCTCGGTTCGGATCGGTTCGGCCCGGCCCGGCCCGGCTCGGTTCAGCTCGGATCGGCCCGGCCCGGCCCGGCTCGGTTCAGCCCGGTTCAGCCGGTGCGCAGCGCGTGGTGCTGAACGGACAGCGCCCGGGGGCCCGCCCGCGGGCACGCGCACGGCCCGGGCACGCGCGCACACGCAGCCCCCCCCCCCCGCCCCCCACCCCTCCCTCCCGTCCTCCCTTACCCCTGGGAATGCGAAAGGCCCCCAGTGCCCCGCCCCTCCCAGTGCTCCCAGTGCTCCCAGTGCCTCCAGCCCTCCCAGTGCCCCCAGTGCCCCCCACCACTCCCAGTCCTCCCAGTGCCCCCACCCCTCCCAGTGCCTCCCATCCCTCCCAGTGCCTCCACCCCTCCCAGTGCCCCCAGTGTTCCCAGTCCTCCCAGTGCCTCTACCCCTCCTAGTGTTCCCATCCATCCCAGTGCCCGCACCCTTCCCAGTCCTCCCAGTGCCTCCCACCACTCCCAGTGCTTCCACCCCTCCCAGTGCCCCCGTCCCTCCCAGTGCCCCCATCCCTCCCAGTACCCCCCACCATTCCCAGCACCCCCCACCCCTCCCATCCCTCCCAGTACCCCCCACCATTCCCAGTACCCCCCACCCCTCCCAGTCCTCCCAGTACCCCCACCACTCCCAGTTCTCCCAGTGCCTCCCACCACTCCCTGTCCTCCCAGTGTCTCCATCAATCCCAGTGCCCCCATCCCTCCCAGTACCCCCACCTCTCCCAGTTCTCCCAGTGCCTCCCACCACTCCCTGTCCTCCCAGTGTCTCCATCAATCCCAGTGCCCCCATCCCTCCCAGTACCCCCCACCACTCCCAGTGACCCCCCAGTCCTCCCAGTGCCCTCATCCCTCCCAGTACCCCGCCTTCTCCCAGTGCCCCCAGTGCTCCCCACAATACCCCCCACCCCTCCCAGTGCCCCCCCCCCCGCCACTCCCAGTCCCCCCAGTGCCCCCAGCTGGCGGGGGGCAATGATGCGCGGGGGGGGGGACAATGAGGTGCGTTTATCGGCGGGGTGGGATGCGAGGACGTTGCGTTACAAAACGAGGACCAGTACATACATACGTACATATATATATAGTATATACACCCACAGGTATACGTGTGAGATTAAATAACCCCAGCACCCCCCCGGGGCTCTGCTCCCCGCCCCCCCCCCTTTAAATACTCCCCCCCCCCCCCCCCAAAGTGGCTCCAATCCAGTCGGACCCCCCCCTCCCCCATCACCCCATCGTGCCCCCCGCCTCCCCCTCCCAGTATAACCAGCTCTGGCTCCCAGTTGCCCCCACATCCAGTTACTGTCGGAGACTCAGTACTTCGAGGGGGGGGCAAATAGAAACAAAAAAAAAAAAAGGGCTGAGAAAGGGGGGGGGGGGGGGGGGGGGGGGGGCGCGCCCGGCTGGGGTTGGCCGGTGGGGGGGTGCCCCAGAGAAATACTGTGATTTATGGGGGGGAGGGGGGTGTATTTACAAATGAGGGGGGGGGGCTCCCCGCCTCCTGGCATTGCCCCCCCCCGCCCAGGGAAGGCGAAAGCCCCGGGCTGGGGGAGGTCGGTGGTGGTGCTGGGGGGGTACCCCCAGCTGTGCCCCCGCCCCCCACCATGCCCACTGCAGAGGTTGGCAAAGGCTGAGCTTGGCAAAGGCCGGGAGCGTCCCCGCGGTGGTGGCACTGGGGGGGTGATGGGGGGGCAGTGGGGGTGTCCTCCCCCCCCATGTCGAAGGGCCAAGGGGTCCCAGCACCGAACGCTGGGTTGAGTCCGTGGGGGGGCCCAACAGCGCCGTGCACCAAAGGCAAGCGCCCCCCCCCCGCCTCGCTGGCGCTCCAGCTGAGTCCCAAGAGGAGGAGCTGGGGTCGGGGGGGGGGGGGCCTTCCAGAGTGCCCCCTCTTTGCTCTCCAGTATGGCTCACATTTGGGGGGGGGGGGGGCATTTCTGATTGCCCCCCCACACACACACACACACACCAATGTCCAACCAGGGTGCCAGCTCTGTGTCCAAGGGGGGGTCACGTCGAAAGAAGGGCGCGCCTGGGGAGGGGGAGGCCTGGGGGGGGACCATGCCCCCCCCATCTGTCCATCACGTTACCACGAGACTCACACTGGAAACAGATACGAACGTGGGATGTCCGCACCCCCCCCAAAAAAATCCCCCTGGTCGGCCCCCCCCCTACTGTCTGTACCCCAAGGGGAGATGGGGGGGGCACCAGGAGGCCTTGGCAGGGTCTCACCTCCCCCCCCCAAGTGGGGAAGGGGTGGGGAGGGAGGGGACGGGGCTGGGGGGAGAGGGGCAAAGCCCCCGGCCCCCCCCCCCAAAAAAAAAAATCGCTGCGGTTTGAGGGTGGTTAAGTCGGGTTGGAATTTTTCAAAGTCTGCAGCTTGGCCTCCAGTTCGGAGATCTGAAAAACAGCAAAGGGGAGAGGTCTCAGCGGGGGGGCGGGGGGCACGGGGACAGGGGCACAGAGCTGGGGACACGGGGACAGGAGGCTGGGGACACGGGGAAAGTGTGGGGGGGGAACGTGGGAGGGGGGAGGACAGGGTTGGGGACACGGGGATGGGGGGACAGCACTGGGGGGGACGGGACAGGACATGGGGGTGTTGAGGTGGGGGAGACACAGGGCAGGGGGGCAAGGATGGGGACATGGAGGGGGGGGGGGACACAGGGGACCTAGGGGGGGTCAGGGTGATGGAGGGACAGTGTGGGGCTGGGGGCTGCAGGCAGGTGTGGGGGGGTGGCTGTGGGACATCTGGCGGTGACTGGGGTGTAAGGGGGGGTGGGGGCACGTGGGGGGCTCTGCTCGGTGCCTGGGGGGGGGGGCCTGGTGCCCCCCAGCCTGGCGGGTCCCGGCCCCACGCTGCGACCCACGGCAGCCTCCTGGGCGCTCCGGGCTCCCGGGGGATCTGGCGACCCCGCGGGGGATCTGCTATGACCCAGCACAGCTCTGGCCCGACCCGCTGGGGGGGATCCAGTGTAAGCCAGCATGGAATCCAGTGTGACCGGCAGTGGGATCCTGCATGACCAGCATGGGATCCGGCTCCCAACTGAGGATCAAGCGCGACCCAATGTCTTGCGCAGATCTACCGGGAACCCCTGGGGGATCCCGCACAAGCAGCCCGGGATCCAGCGCCCAAGACGATCTCTTTTGCTCCGTTACGGAATTGTCGGACCCTGCGGCAGGATCCAGCACGACCCGAAACCCAGGCAGATCTACTGCAATCCGGCGTGGGATCCAGTGCCAGAAGGAGGATCGGGCGCACACCAGCACCCCAAGCAGATCCCCTGCGATCCGGGGCAGGGCGCGGCGGTGGGAGCAGAATCCGGCGGGAGCAGATCCCAGGGCAGATCCCGGGGCAGATCCCACCCGGCGTGGGATCCAGTGGCCGGGGCGCACAGTCCGGAGGGAGCCGGCACCCAGGCGGCTCCGCTGCCGCCCGGTGTGGGATCCGGCGGCCGGAGCGAGAGCAGATCTGCTGCGATCCATCCCGGGAGCGACGCAGTGGCGAGAGCGGCGGCGGAGCGGGGCCAGGCGGCGGCGGGGCCATGGCCGGATCCGGCCATGCCCGCGGGGCCCCGTGGCTCAGGGGCAGCCCGCATCCCGGCGCCCGGTGCCCACCTTCTCCTGCAGCTTCTCCATCTCCTCCTTGTGGGCCAGCTCCGACTCCTCCAGCACCCGCCGCTGTGCCGTCTCCTTCTTTAGGAACTCGATCTCCCTGCGGGGGGACAAACGTGTGGGTGCATGGCACCGGGGACGGGGGCTGTGCCCCCCTGTCGGTGGGGGAGATGGGCCAGGTGAGGGGGTCCCTGGGATTTGGGCATTGAGGAGAAATCGTGCCCCGTGGAGTGGTGGTGCCCAGGGGTCTCCCTGAGGATGGTCCATGCCTGGGGACAAGGGGTGCCCAGGATGGAATTGGTACCCAGGGGATGGGGTCGTGCCTGGGGGATAGGGTCATGCCGAGGGGACAGGGACATGCTTAGGGGATGGTTTGTCAGCAGGGACAAGGGATGAGTTGGTGCCCTCAGGATGAGTCCATGCCCAGGGAATGGTCTGTGCCTGGGGACAAGGGATGCCCAGGATGGAATTGGTGCCCAGGGGACGGGGCCGTGCCCAAGGGACGGGGTCGTGCCCAGGGGACGGGGTCATTTGTCTGCAGGGACAAGGGATGAGTTGGTGCCCTGAGAATGAGACCGTGCCCAGGGGATGGTTCATGCCCAGGAACCAGGGGTGCCCGGGAAGGAGTCGGTGCCCCGGGGAAGGCTCCGTGCGCAGGGCCCTGCCCTCACTTTTGCTGGTACTCCTTGATGAGCCTCTTGGCCTTGCTGTACTTGCGCTCCAGGGTCTGGTACTGGGCCTGCGTCTCCTTGAGGTGCTCGTCCACGGCCTGGCACAGGTTCTGCGCCTCCATCCAGTACCCCTCCAGCTTCTCCATGCGCTCCTTGTTCTCCTCCACGCTCTGCTCCAGCTGGGCCTTCTCGGCCCGCCACCGAGCCTTCTCCTGCTCGAGGCACTGCAGCTGGGGGACAACAGGGTCAGGGCACGGCACCGCACGGCACCGCACAGGATGGCTCAGCGCAGCACGGGATGGCATGGCATGGTGTGGCCAAAGAGCAGGTATGGCACGGCATGACACGGCACAGGATGGCATGGCACAGAACCTCTGGGTGGGCTGGGGGGCAGACGTGGGGATCTGGGAAGGGGTCAGGAGATGCAGGGGATCTGGGGAGATGGAGGGCACACCAGGGACCTGCTCACCTTCCTCTTCAGCTGCTGGATCTCAGCCTCGGTGACGGCGTGCTTGATCTGGAGCTGCGAGAGGAGCCAGGCGTTCGTGGGGTGTGGGGACATGGTGGGACATCCCCGCACTGTCCCCATGTGCACTCACATCCCCCCCTCTCCCTCCAGCCCTCTCTACCTCCTTGAACTTGTGCACCAGCTTCTCGGGGTCCATCTCCACCGGCGAGAGCGTGTCCTCGTTCTCAGCCAGCTCGAACACCTCGATGGCCATCTCGCCACTGGGGAACATGGGGCTCATCTCCTCCTCCTCGTCCGTGGCGTATTCCCCCGTCTGCGGTGGGCAGGAAGCAAGGTTGGCACACGGCAGCTCCCCCCCGGGACTCCCACTTGGGGAAACCGAGTCACTGAATCGGGCAGAGGCTGCATTTGTCCCCTCCTGGGGGGTGCTGTCCCCTCCCTCACCTCCTCGTCGTCCTCGGTGTATTGGGTGTAGCGCTGCTCTATCATCTCCCGCTGCCACCGCTCCTGCTCCAGCGTCTGCTGGATCAGCTGCGCCACCTCGCTCTGCTCGCCCGGCTTCTCCCGCCCGATGAGGAACCTGCAGGGACAGCGGGGGGCTCAGCTGGGGATGGGGGGGGGGGGCTCAGGTGGCAGGGGGCCTCAGATGGGGGGCACCCAAGTGGCACAGCCAGGGGAGGCTCAGGTGGGGGGCATCCTTGCTAGGATGCTCCTGGGAGTGGTGGATTTGGGGGTGCATTATGCTCATGGTGGGGATTTGGGGAGGCAAAGTGGCATAGGGCAGGCTGTGGCCATGGGGACAGTAGGGATCAGGGGGTATTTTGGGGCAGGGGTTGCTGTGGGGGCAGCGTGCCCCTGTGTGTCCCCAGCCCTGGGCCCTACCGGACGCGGCCCTTGGTGTTCCTGAGCACGGAGGCGGCGAAGCTCTGCGTCACCCCCACCAGGCTGGTGCCATCCACCTCCACGATCAGGTCATTCACCTGGATCCTGGGGACAAGGGGACCGTCACTGTGCTGCCACCCCCTGCCCACCTTCCCAGCGTCTCCCAGCTCCCGGACTGGCCCCTCCATCACCCCCCAAAGCCCACAGGGGTGCAGCAGCAGGAGTCCTGGGGGGGGGATTTGGGGCCGGGCACTCCGTACCTGCCATCCCGGTGGGCCGCCCCCCCTTCTGTCACCGTCTTGACGAAGATGCCCAGCTTCTCCAGGCCCATGTCGGCCCCCGCGCCCATGCCGATGATGCTGATCCCCAGCCCTTCGGAGTCTGCGGAGACAGAGAGCCGTGTCCTGGGGGCGGCAGCGGCGGCTACAAACGCCCGACGCCAATGGGGTCACCTCGGATCCGTCCCCAAGGTGCTGCGGAGCAGGATGAGGCCAGGACCCACCTTTCTCCAGCTCCACAGGGAAGAGGTCGAGGCGCTCCACCCTCTTCTCCAGCTCGTACTCAGCCGATGCGGCCATGGGGTCGACGTCTTCATTGCGGCGGTCGTAGTCCTCGTTGGAGTAAGTGCTGAAGACCTGGTGTGGGAGGGAGACGGGCGGCGGGGCAGGGGCATGCAGAGGGGGGTTACTGATCCTACGAGGCACTGGAAAATCCCCCAGCCCCACGTCGCGCCGCAGGATGAGGAAGAGTCTGAGGAAGCACAGAGGGGGGCTTGGGGTGGCCTTGGGAGTAGAGGTGACTCCATGCCTTTTGTCCTGGGGAAGGAGGGATGGACGGATGGACGGACAGATGGAGGAAGGGGGGAGGGAGGGAATGGATGGAGGGATGGACGGACAGACAGATGGATGGAGGGAGGGATGGATGGAGGGATGAAATGGCAGATGAACAGATGGACTGGTGGACAGAGAGATGGACCAAGGGAGGGAGAGAGGAGAGGGTTGGTGGGTGGGCGGATAGATGGATGTGTGGATGGATGGACAGATAGAAGGATGGACGGATAGATGGATGGAGGGACAGATGGATGGATGGATGGATGGATGGAGGGAGGGAGGGATGGACGGATAGATGGACGGATGGATGGATGGATGGAGGGATGGACAGATATATGGACGGACAGATGGGTGGATGAAATGGCAGATAGATAGGTGGATGGACGGACAGACAGATGGACCAAGGGATGGCTGGATAGGCAGGCAGATAACTGGATGGATGGACAGATGATGGACGGACAGGCAGATGGGGTGCACCAGCAGTGGCCGCTCGGAGCTGCACGATTCAGGGAAGCAGACCTGACTCGTTCCCCCACTCCTCCCCTCATCCTCCCCTCTTCCCCAGCCAGGGGCTCCCCGGGGGGGGGTCACCCAGGCGTGGGGGTCCTGGTGCTGAGCGCAGCAGATGTCCCCGGAGGGGCCGCGGTGGATTAGGGCTAACACCACACCGCTAAAGCCTTGCAACAAAGGGTATTTAGGGATGAGTGTCAAGGGCCATCGCACAAAGCCCGGTGACACTGAGATGGACAGGACCCTCCTGGGTGGCATGCAGGGGTGCTGGGGACAAACTGGGGACCTGCCTCTGTCCCCCTGTATGTGGTCCCCAGGGGGGTCCAGGCATGGACATCCCGCTGTGCTACCCGGCTCTGTGCCAAGGTCCTCGGGGTGTTTGGGATGCACAGGGGACCCAGAGCAATTCCCAAGGGAGAAGCAGACAGGGTCAGCAAATGGCCTGGGGAGGGGGCTGGCATCGGGTACCCCCATCCCTGGGTGCAGGGTGGGTGCTGGTGCTGGGGTCCCCAGTGCCTCCTGGCCACAGGGGACTCAGGATGCTCAGGGTGTAGGACATGTGGGTGCCCTGCCCACCCATGCCCACAGGACCTCACGGAGAGACAGGGCAGGGGGCAAACACCGGAGCCTGAATGCAGCACCTGGGGGTGCAGAGCACCCCAAAAAGCTCGACTGCGCATCCACGGGGGAAATCCCTTCCTGGAGCTGGGCCGGCCGGTCCCCATGGCGCCGAACCCCCGGTGTGCGCCCAGCCAGTGCGCGGCCACCACGGGACCCTGTCCCCACACCGGACCACCATGGTCCCTGTCCCCCGTCCCAGGTGGGGCCACCCACCCGCCGCTGACTCAGAGCCAGAATATAGGCCGTGCCGCTAAAAATAACCCCGCTCGGCACAAAGCAATTTCTGTTCCTCCAGCTGAGGGGATGGGAGCATGAGAGAAAGCCCCGAAATAGCGGCACGGCCCCTTCTCCCCGCTGTACCACCGCCAGCACCGGCCAGAGACCGTGGCACGAGATGGGGACCCCAAATCCCAGAGCTGTCCCTGCGTCCCCAGGCTGCCGGGGTGTGTGGGGGGGCGGGCAGCTCTCGTGGCTGGCCCCCGCCTGCCCATGCTGCTGAGACACTTCCCCTTCCTCCACTTCCCGAAATGGTCCCGCGCTGGGCCTGAGGGGGGGGGAAGGGGGGGGCAAACATCCTCCCCCACAGAACCCTGGCTCTGGGAGGGGTCCCGGCACTGAGGGACCCTGGGGACCTATGCAGAGGAGTGGTGGCATGGCCCTGGGGGCACCCGGCAGCACCCAGGGCCCAGCCGGATGTTTTGGGCATCCCCACCCAAAATACTGAGTGGCTCCCAGCCCTTCCTGGGGCACATGGTGCAAACATGCCACCGCGTTAGGTTCCGATGTCACTCCCCTGCAATGTAGCACCATCCCCAGGGTCCCACAGCCGGGGTACCCACCCCACGCCGCATCCCCATCCCCTCCCCGTGTGGCCATACTGGGGCTGCAACCCCACCAGCTGCACCCAGCCACCGGGTGCTCCCCAAAGGGGTCCCTTTGGGGTGCAAGGGCGCATCAGAGCCCCTCTGCCCTTCTCCAGGCTGGGCCACCAGCTCCTCCCCAGCGCTGCATGGTGGTGGGCCAAGCTTGGCCATGAGCAGTGGGGCAGGAGGTTGCCCATCACCGCCTCCATGTCCTCAAGCCTCGTTGGAGGCTGGAGGGGGCACCCCAAAACTCCCAGTTTCTCCTCCCAGCTCTGCCCGGGTACCCCCAAAACCCCGCGGCCGGGCTCACCTGGATGGGGGCCGTGCTGAACTGGATCTTGCGGTTGGGGACAGGCTCCTCTTCCTCGGACAGCCCGGGGATCTCCACGCAGCTGGATTCGGGCTCGTAGAGCCCATCAGCCTCCTCATCCTCATCCAGCCCGCTGCCCCCCGAGTCCTCCCCGAGCCCGCTGTAGGCACTTATGTCCACCAGGTCCGCCTCGGAGAAGTCCTCCTTCTTGGACTCGTCGTACAGGTCGCCCTCGTCCGCCCGCTCACCCTTGATGCCCTCCTCGGCGTAGGGAGGCTCCTCGCCCCCTTCCAGGCGTGGCTCGGGGGGCGCTGGCCCTTCGGCCCCCTTGGCCGGTTCAGGCACTGGCACTGGCTCGCCGGCTTCCACCTCGGCCTCCGACTCACCGCTCTCCTCCACCTCCACCGGCTTGATCTTGCAGACCTCCTGCACCCGTGGGATGCTCCCATCCTTCTCCGCCGGCCTCCCAGCCTTGCCCGCTGCCTTCTCCTCCTCGGCCGGCCGTGGCCGTGCTGGGGCAGCGGGGCTATCTCCCGTCCGGCTCTCGGCCTTGCCAGCCTCCGTTCCCTGCAGGAAGACGCGGGACCGTTTGCTCACCAGCTTGGAGTTGAGCGGCCCTGCACGCCCCGGCGTCTTGTGGAGGTTGTTGCGGAGGTCGGCCTTCTCGAAGACGGCGCTGAGCTGGCTGACGGTGGGCGACACGGCCTCGGTGTCGAGCTTGTCCAAGGACTCAGTGCTGCCGTTGAACTTCACTACCACGTCCAGCTTGCGGTCCTGGAAGCCGGCCCGCTCCTTGCGCAGCAGGAGCTTGGTGGTGGCCTCCTTCTCCTGCGGGCTCCGCTCGAAGATCTTGCGGGTCTCCTGCAGCTTGGAGAAGGGCTTGTCGGGCTTGGAGTCGAAGCGGCTCACCCGCTCTGAAACGCTGGTGCCCAGCTTGAGGAGGTTGCCCTGCTCCATGCTCTCATTCAGGCTGCTGGCCCGGGGCAAGGAAAGGCGGACGGGCTTCTCCTTGCCCTTGGCCAAGTCGCAGGCGCCCTCAGGGCCCGGCGCCGTCCCCATCTGCAGGAACATGTTCTTGATGCGGTGGACGTTGGAGCCATACTTCTTGCCACGGGCTTTCTTGCCGTCCTCGCCCTCGGCATCCTTTGTGGGTTTCAGGGCCTGGATGGTGGCCTCGTAGGCGTTGCGGTGGGGGGACGCGCTCCTCAGCCCCCCGCTGCCCGCTCCGCCGCCTGGGGCCCCCCCGCTGCTGCCCGGGGCTGCCGCCCCGCTCGCTGCCTCCGTCCTCAGCATCCTGCCCCGTCGTTGCCGCCGCCACCACCGCCGCGCCGCATCGCCCACCGGCTGCTGGGGCGCGGGGAGGGGGCCGCTGCCGGGGGGCCACCGGGGACCTGGTCAGGCCATCGCCAGCCTGGGGGGGCCCAGCGCGCCCCCCCCCTCCGCCCCGGCCCTCCTTCCTTCCTCCCTTCTCCTCCTCTTCCCCTTTTTCTCCGCTGCTGCGCTGGTGATGGAGCCGCTGCTGCCTGCGATCCGCCCGCCCCGCTGCCCGCAGAGCCCTCTGGGTCTTAGCGACGCACTCTTGCTCTTCCTCTTCCTCACCACCGTGCTTCGGCCTCGCCGCCGCCGTCACCCCGATCCCATCCCCGTGTCCCCCCCCCCCCCCCCCCCCCGCCCACCGGTGGCACCAGGCCTGGCGGCACCGCCGTGGTCCCCTGCAGCCCCCAGCTGTCCCCACACGTCCCCTCCGCGCGGCTGGGGATGTGTCGTGTCCGTGTCCCCCCATCATTGTCTCCCCCCCCGGCCTTGTGCAATGTTCCCCCACCCCAGCTCTGTCCCCACGGCCCCCCTCGGGTCTGTCCCCACCCCACATGTGTCCCCAGGGCCCCCTGATTTCATCCCTGGGGACCCTCAGCCCTGACCCCGTGGCCACGCTGTTTCTGCCCCTCTGCCCCCCCAGTTCCATCCCCATGGCCCCCAGGATGGTCCCTGTGTCCCCTCAGTCCTGGCCACGTGCCCCCCACGTTTGTCCCCTCATCCCCTTTATCCATCCCCACATCCCCCCCCTCCTATCCCCATATCCCCCCAGTTTTGTAGCCTTGTCCCCAGCTATGTCCCCTTGGTTTTGTACCCACGTCCCCCACGTCCCCCATGTCCCCGATTCCTTGCTCCATGTCCCCCTACTTTCATGCCCATGTCCCCCCATTCCATCCCTGCACCCCTCCTGGCTCTGTCCCCGTGTACCCCTGCTCCCTCCCCTGTGCCCCCCCATTTTTGTCCACACGTCCCCTGCTCCCATCCCTTTGGTCCCCACACCCCCACACCCACAGCTCCCCAGGGTGTCCCAGTGTGTCCCTACAGGGTCCCCATTTAATTTCTGCCCCCACAAACCCGTGCCCTCCCCAGGGTGCTGCCCATCTGCCCCACACCTCCACTGGGGGGGGGCAGGAGGGGGAATATTCGGGGGGGGGGTTATTTGGGGTCTCCTCTCTTCCCGGCAGTATGGGCACCATGGGGACCAGGGCGCACAGCATGGCATCATTTTGGGGTGCCTGTGGGACGAGCGCCCCAAAAGAGCCACACACTAATGTGGACTGGGGGGGTGGGACAGGGTAGGGACACCCCTACTTGTGTCCCCCTCCCAATGACAGGCCCGTGGGGGGGGCCCCACGCCGGTGAAGGTGGGGGCGCCAGGACCCTGCAGCTGCTGCGCTGCCGCCCGACGCAGCGTGCCGGCCCTTTGTGCGTGACGAGACGTGACGTGGCGTGACGCGGCACTGCGCGACGGCCCCCACGGCCCCCCCCTTCCCCTTCCGCTGCGAAGCCTGTCTGTCCCCCCCCAGCTCCTTCCCCCCCCTCACCAGCCCTGCGGTCTCCCAGCACCCCCCCCCCCGCATCCTGCCGAGGGCTGGGGGGCCTTGGTTCTGCGCCCCACTTGTGCACACACATGCGCATCCACACGCGTGCACCCCACGGACATGTGTGTGTGGGGTACCGGTGCTGGCCAGCCACGTGCCACGCTGGCAGGGGGGTCAGCTGTCCCCAAATGTCCCCACACCCCATGTGCCACACCGTGCTGTCGTGCCCAGTTGTGCACCTTTGTGTCCCGTCGTGTGCTGTCATGTCACATCGTGTCCTGTGGTGTCCCACCATGTCCTGTCTTGTCCCATTGTGTCCTGTCGTGTCCCTTCATGTCCTGTTGTGTCCCATTGTGTCCCGTTGTGTCCCACCATGTCCTGTTGTGTCCCTTCGTGCCCATCATGCCCTGTTGTGCCCAGCTATGACCAGTTGTGTCCCATTGTGTCCTCCTGTGCCTCACCATGCCCTCTTGTGCCCTGCTATGCCCCACCATGCCCCTTTATGTCCCACTGAGCCCCATCGTGCCCCATTGTCCCCTCCGGTGCCCTGCTGTGTCCTGCCGTGCACCATCATGCCCCATTGTGTCCTGCTGTGCCCCATCGTGTCCCCCTGTACCCCACTGTGTCCTGTTGTGCCCCATCGTGTCCCGTTGTGTCCCATCATGTCCCATTGTGCCCCATCATGTCCCATTGTGCCCCAGCTGCCATCCCAACACCCACGAGCGGTGGCACCAGGTCGAACCCACCCAGAGCAGAGGGCGCAGCAGGGTCCCACCACCCAGCCGGGGGACCCCTTGGTGTCCCCGCTGCTCCCCAGGGGCAAAAGGGGCTCGGTGGCACGAGGCCAGGCTGGCAGGAGGTGGCCGTGGCAGGGTCCCCGCCGTGTCCCCATGCCCCCCAGCTGGGCCCCCCTGGGCAGGCCAGCCCCGCTGCCGCTGTCACTCAGGCGCTGGCCCCGCTCCCGGCGAAGATGGAGGCGCCCGAGCTGCTGCGGGTCTGGGTGCTGGCAGGCGAGTGGCAGCCCCGTCACCCACCGTGGGGACACGGCTGGGCTGGGGGGGCCCCAGCAGGGAGGGCATGGGGGGGACCCCCAGAATGGGGCAGGGAATGGGGAGGGAATGGGAGGGAATGGGAGGGGATGGGGGGGCAGAGCTAAATAAATCCTTCCTGTCCCTGGTGCCAGGCGGGCTGGGGACCGAGGGGGGGGCTCTCGGGGGGGGGGGGTATAGGGCAAGAGGAAGGTGCTGTCCCTGTCCCCATTCCTGTCCCCTTCCCTGTCCCCAACACCTCCCAGAAATAGCAGGCCCTGCTGTCCCCGGAGCACCTGGCACCACAGGGACGCGTGTCCTGGGGGGGACTGTGGGTGCCATGGGGGCGCTGGGCAATGGGGAAACTGAGGCAGGGAGGAGCCATGTCCCCTGCCCCGGCTCCAGCCCCGTGCCTGGCCGCAGCCCTGGTCCTGGGGGGCACCCAGGCCACCCTCCCCGACCACCACGTCTCCCTCGAGACCGGAGCCATCTTCGTCCACGAGCTGGAGCGGGAGCTGTTCCAGGATGCCTTCCTCGACGAGGCCGAGGATGATGATGATGGTGAGGGTCAGGCCAAAGGGAGTGAGGACAAGGGGGTCCTGTGGGGGCTGGGCTGGGGGGGGGGGGGTAGAACTGTCCCCTATCTGTGTGAAAACCCAGCTAATGGGGGGCAGTGGCTTACTCCTGCCCCTGACAGCCATGACCCAAATCTCCCTCCCTCCTAGCATCCATCCATCCGTCTGTCCATCCATTCCCCCACATCTATTCAGGGACCTCTTGCCCTCAAGCACTGCTGGGTTGGGGAGGGGGGCACCTCCATTTGGGGTCGTTCAGCCCCAGAAGGGGATCAGGACACTCCTTGGACCCAGTTTCTTCATGGGGAGCGCTCTGTTGGGAAGGGCTTGCGGGGCAGGGATCCCACCTGATGACACACGTGTGTTCCATGTCCCCCTGTCCGTGTGTCCTGGCGCCCGGCAGCCACCCCCATCACCTTCCATGCCCACCTCCTGGACCACCCCGACCTGCCGCGGTGGCTGCGCTTCGCCCAGCGCAGCGCCCACCAGCCCGGCTTCCTCTACGGCTGCCCCACGGCCGCTGAGGTGGGCACGCACATTGTCAAGGTAAGTGCCTGTCCCTGTGCAAAGTGCACGGCCCCGTGCAAGGGGGCAGCACGGGGTGCTGGGGTGTGCGCCACGGGGCTGGAATTGGCATCCCTGAGGCTGGGGCATCTCCTCCTCCTGCAGGTGCTGGCGTACAACCGGCTCACCTTCGAGATGGTGGCACAGCGGCTTGTCCTCGCCGTCGTCCCCGCTCCAGGTGAGGGCTGTGCGCCCCCCAAAACGCTCTGCCTCTGAGCCCCCACAAAGGGTGGTCCCCACGGGTGTCTCGTGTGTGTCCCACAGGGGGGGAGCCGCCGTACCAGGGCGAGTTCCTGGTGGGGAACAGGAACGTGGAGGAGCTGCTGCCAGCCCCTGCACGGGAGCTTTTTGGGCAGGCAGCGGCTGGCGTCTGGGAGCAGAGCGACCTCAGCATCATCAACGTCACCTCCGCCCTGGACCGCGGTGGCCGCGTGCCCCTGCCCATCGAGGGACGCAAGGAGGGGTATGGGGGCCGTCACCCAGCTGCCTGGCCTGGGGTTGCATTTGGGAAGCTCTCCCCTACTCCCCCCAAGCATCCATGCAGGGGTTTTGGAGATCCCCTCCAGGCAGCCCCCCCCAAATCGCAGGGTGTACGTGAAGGTGGGCTCCCACACCGCCTTCTCGCCGTGCCTGACCGCCGCCGCCTCGCCGCAGAGCCGCTTCCTCTGCCACCTGGGCCAGCAGCCCCTCGCCTCCTGCTACGACACCTTCGCACCCCACTTCGCCATCCGCTGGTGCAACCTCACCCTGGTGAGACCCCCATGCCTGTGTCCCCACCACCCCAGCGATGTCCCCCAACTCTGCCCCTTAACCACCCCCCCTAAATTCCAGCTGGAGGTCCTGCCCACCCCCACGACGCCGGGGCCGGTGTGGGGTCCCGGGGTGCTGGAGGACGGGGGTGATTTCCAGCCCCCCACCGAGTCGCCCGCCCAGGACCTCCTGCCCAGCTTCCTGCTGACGCTGCTGGTGCCGCTGGCGGTGGCCGCGCTGCTCTGCCTGCTCCTGGGCCACCTCATGTGCTGCCGCAGGGAGGGAGTGTGAGTCGGGCAGGGGGGGCACAGCCCTACACCCCTAACCCAATGGGAGAGCACAGGGGTCCCCCCCCAGACGGGGCATGGGCACCCCGTTTTGGTGTCCCCTTCCCCAGCTCTCGTGGCCTGGGGACAACCCGGGGGTGGTGGCAACACTTCTCACCATCTGCTTTTTTTCCCATTTCTGCTCCATTTTGTAGGCAAAAACGGGACTTGGAGACATCTGAGTAAGTCCCTGTGCCCCAGCTGTGGGTTTGCTCGGGGGGGGGCTCAGGTTGTGACCGGGGGTGGGGGGACAGGGACAGGGAGGTGACGGGGAGCAGCAGCCGCTGCCAGCTGATGGGGGTGCTGGATCCTCAAGGTCCCCCCACCCCAAAGGAGCCCCCACTCCTCCCCCCCCCAATAACCCCACACAGACAGAGGCTGGAGCACCAGGAGCCGCTTTACTTCACCAACCTCCCCCGGGGCTCACATCGGGAGAGGAGAACCCCCCCCAAAACCCCGTTCCCCAAAGGGGCGCGGGCGTCTCTGCACCCCACTCCCCTTCCCCCCCCAGCATCCAGCTGGTGCACCACAGCACCATCCACGGCGACACGGAGGAGCTGAGGAGCATGGCCAGCAGCCGGGACGTCCCGCGGCCGCTCTCCACCTTGCCCATGTTCAACGTCCGCACGGGGCAGCGCATCAACCCCATGCCGGGACGCGGGGACGGGGCGCGCACCCCCCTCATCCCGCAGCAGCGGTGAGCGGTGGCACGAGGGTGGCACCAGGGTGGCACTTTAGGGGTGGCACTTTAGGGGTGGTGCAGGGCTTTGGGGTGACTTTACATGGGATCACCTGGCTATGCATGGAGTATTTTTGAGGGGGATCTGCAACTATTTGGGGTGGTGATCACCTTCCAGGTGTGCTGGGGGGGCAGAGCAGGTCCTACCCACATCCCATCCAACCTGATCTGCCACAGCTGGCTCAGGGAGCGGCTAAAACCCTTAAATGGAGGCCATGGGACCAGCACCCTTCTTTTTTTTAGGGAGGAATGACCCCTTTTCTCCCCATTTCCAGGTAACTGGTGGCTGTGTTGCTGTCACCTCCACGGGACAAGCTTGCTTTGAGCTCTGTTCTGCTGTGGGGTGGCATTTACCTGGTAAAGTGGTTCTTTAGCAAAGAGGTGTGGTTTCTCTGCTTTATTTCCCCATGTGAGCAGCCAAACCTGGCTGGTCTGGGGGGTGGGCAGTGGGATTTGTGGGGTGCAGCCCTGTGCATCGCTGCACAGCTGCTCTGCAGGGCTGGGGGTGGCCCCTGGTTTGTTCCCACTGTCATCTCCCCCCACTTTTTATCTAGAATAGCTATTTTAAAGCTATTTTAATGAAGTTTTAGCTAAAAGAGCTATTTTGTCGTGACCTTTTTGCCCTGTCCCAGCCAGAGCAGATCCCAGTGGTGCTGCTGCACTGGGTTTACTGGTTCTCTGCACTGGCTGCCCCCCAGGGCTGGAGGGGGAACACACTGGGTGCTGTGGGGCTGGGGCCCTGGTTGCTGACCATGGGGTTGGGGGTCCCTGCTCCCCTCTGCCCCCTCCTCAGCTGCTTTGCCCCATGTGCTCACAGGGGGCACCCACTCCCCACCCTCCATCCATGCTCCCCCCTCCCCAAGCCTTGCACCCCAGGGCGCACAGTGACCCCACAAGCAGGATGGGGGGCTCACAGAAAGCCAGTTTGGGGGCACAGGGACCCCACTGGGTGGCTGCAGCCCCGTGGCCTTGTTGTAGCACCCCGACATCCCCCAGCTCACCTGCAGCACCCCGGAGCCCTCGCCGCTCTCTGCTTGCTTCTTCCACCGCTCTCCCCCAGGCATCCTTCTCGGCACGCATCCTGCTCAGCACCCGCCAGCCGCTTTTGCCCACCCCCCCTGCCCACCCCCCTGATGGGTGCCCTGGCCCTGCAGCCCTGTCTGAAGACAGAGCCTCATTCACGGCGGCCGGGGCAGGCGCCAGGGTGGGGGTTAGGAAAACACGGGGGCCCCACGGTGGAACAAGAGGAGCCATTGATGGGCTGGGGCAGGCAGGGAGGAAGGCGGTGTTCAGGCTGCGGCGCGTGCTGCTCTCACTTGCACCCGGACTGGGGGTGCCCCCCCCCCACCCCCCCCAGTTCTTCCCCCAGAGGCGCGTGGCACCCTGTGCATGCACAGCTTGTGGGTGGCCAGCTCCTGTTGCAAGCTGGAGCGTGCACCCAGCTCCTGTTGCAAATGGGGTCACCTCTTTCCTGCGCCCCATGGCGCGTTTCCTGCACCCCACGGCACATTGCCTGCACCCTACAGCGTGCTCACATCCCATGGCGCGTTTCCTGCACCCCACGGCACATTGCCTGCACCCCACAGTGAGCACAGAGCCCCTGCGCCCATTTCCCATCCCCACTCACAGCATCTTTGTGTCCTTGTGCCCCCCCCCCCCCCAGCTCTGCTGAGCACTCCTGGGTGTGTGGGGTGGGGGCACCTTGAGCTGTGGGACCCCACCTTGTGCCAGCAGCCCCCAGCTTTCTCTGCGCTCCCCCTCGCCTCTCCCTTCCTCCCATCCTGAAGGGGGGGCACAGCACAAAGTCCCCTTGGCCACGGGTGCACCCCAAACCTGTCCCAGCCCCCTGCTCTCTGGGGGTGGCTCCCACTGTCCCCCCACCCCTCTCCCAGCCTGTTGGGCTGAGCAGGGAGGAGGAGGAGGAAGAGTGGGGGGGTGGCGGGGGCTGCTCAGGGGCGGGCGATGAGGACGGGAGCGCAGAAGCGTGGCAGGAGGAGAGCGGCGAGGACACGGCGAGGGGCTCCCGTCCCCAACCCCATCCCCAAACCCCATCACAGAGCATCCCCGGCGGCGCGGGAGAGACGAGGGCGCGAGCAGCACAGGTTTGTCGGATCATTTCACATGCTTTATTTCAGCAGTCAAAATAATTAAAAACATCTCAAATTATTATACATATACAAACTAGGTACAGACTCCTGGAGCATCCGCCTCGCCGGGAGATGGGCCGGCAGTCGGGGTGGGTTCGGCCCCTCCGTGCGGCAAGAGAGGAGGAGAGAGGCTGGGGGGTGCGGGGGGCAGAGAAGCAGGGGGAGATGATGATGGATGGATGGATGGATGGATGGATGTGTGGATGGATGGATGGAGAAAGAGCTGCTGGAAGATGAGAGCAGAGATGGAGTCCACCTGCGAAGCCCGGGAGCCAGGGCTGCTTTCCCCGTGCTTTCCTTTCCCTTCCAAGGCTTTTTGGCTCGACCTTGCATTTGCCTCCGTGCCTCGCTGTCAGGATGCGTGGGGGTGTGGGGTTAAATAGCACCTTTAGAAAATTCACAAGTCGACCCGGGCAGCAAAAGGATGAGGGGGAATTAAAAAAAAAAAATAAAAATAGAGGGAAATTCAAAAATCAACGCAAGACTTGCATCCATTCGGGCAGCCCCGTGTCTGTAGCACCACGCAGTCCCCGGCTCGGTGGCTTTGTGCCACTTGAGCCTCTGAAATGGGACCGAAATAAAAGAGCAAAAATCAGGACAAAAGTCCTGGGGGGGGAAACCCCAGAACTCCAAGGGGACCTCGAACGGAGGGGAAAAAAAAAAAAAAAAAAAAGAGAGAACAGCAAAAATGGAGAGGGAAAAAAAAATAGACAAAACTTAGCACCTTTGATCTGAACCTGGCAGGAAAGTCCCGGCACGGCTGAAAAAAATTAAAAAAATTACTAAAACTACTTGAAAAAAAATTTAAAAAATATTAACCAAAACCACAGCTGTGAGGTAGCCTTCCAGAAAAGGAGAATATGCACTGATGGGTCCGGTTTGCTCCGCTCCAGGGCTTTGGCTGTCGGGGTGGACTCGGGGAGCTCCCCCCTGCGGAACCGGGGCTTGGCTGCAAAAAGCGGGATGGTGGCGGCTCCGGGCTCCCAGGTCCCCGTGGGTTGCTCGGGATTGTGTTATTTTTGCTGCCTGAACAAACAAAAAAAAAAAAAAAAAGGAAAAAAAAAGAAAAAAACAAGGAGGGGGGAAGAGAGAGGGAAAAAACCAACAATGACAAGAAGCAGATTATAACCAAGAGTTAAACATCTTCCTTTCAGGAAAAAAAAAAGGAGAAAAAAATGAAATGCAAGTAGCAAAGAGCCCAGTGGAGAAAGGTCGGCCCGAGTTTGCATTCGGGTGCTCCCCGGCTCCGGGGCTCGGCACGGGCGGCCCCGCGGGGTGTGAGCATCACAGGCTCGGCGCTGTCGGAGAGCCCGAGCGGTGCCGTCCGCGGGGCTTAGGGCAGACCGACGCCGAGGAGGAGAGGAGGGCAAGCAAGCGAACCCACTTCCTGGTTATTTTGTTTGAAAAGTCATTTATTTTTTTTATTTTTTTTTTGGTTTAATGCTTTTTTTGGTGTTTTTTTTTAGTTTTTTTTTTTTTTATGGAAACGCAAATAATTTTAGAGACGCTGGAATAGAAACCGACACGAATTCAAGTCCATGTGAAATTTTCTCCTTTTTGGCTGTTTTTTTTTTTTTTATTATTATTATTATTATTATTACTCTCTCCTGTTACGCGTGGGGTGGGGGTCCGGTTTACAAGAAGCAGACGGGGCCGATGTCGATGCCGAATTCCTGGTCCGGAGCGCCAACGTCCATGGGGGCCAAGTCGATGATGGGCAGGCGGGATGTCTTTGTCGTCTTGTACTCGATGACTGTCTTGCCCCAGGCGCCAGTGTGACTCTGCAGGAAGGGGCAGTCAGGACCCCCAAATCCCCCCGAATCCCCCTGAAATCCCTCCAAATCCCCCTAAATCCTCCCCAAATCCCCCATCCCTGCTCACCGTGCAGCCGTCCTCGGTGACGCCGTAGGTGAAGCGGCTGTTGCCCTCGGCCCTGATCTCGATTTCGTTGGCGCCCTGGAGGAGCAGGGCCTTCTTCAGGTTGCCCGTGTCCTGGTCCATGTAGGCGACGCTGTTCTTGCAGTGGTAGGTGATGTTCTGGGCAGCCTCGGTGGACATCAGGCGGAGGAAGGTCAGCTGGATGGCCACGTCGGCCGGGTTGGAGCCCTCGCCGCCGTACTCGAACTGCCGGGGAAGAGGCGTTAGGCATCACAATGCTCATCATCCCCACCCCATGTGGGTGTCTTTGTGTCCCCCCTGGCGCCCCCCATCTCACCTGGAAGCCGTCGCTCATTGTCTCGCCGAACCAGACGTGCTTCTTCTCCTTGGGATTCTTGCTGAGGTACCAGTTCTTCTGGGCAATGGTGGCCTGGGTTGGGTAGACGCAGGTCTCGCCCGTCTCCATGTTGCAGTAGACCTTGATGGCGTCCAGGTTGCAGCCTTGGTTGGGGTCGATCCAGTACTCGCCTGTGGGGAAGGGACGGGGTCAGGGGGGGCGAGGGAGGGTAAGCGCGGAGCAGCCACCGTAGGTGGAAGGATGGAGGCGAGGAATGGAGGTGAGGGGCAGAGGATGGAGGTGAGGAGCAGCCTTGAGAGGTGGAGGATGGAGAGGTGGAGGCTGCAGGGGATGGAGGGGAGCAGGGAGAGGGTGCAGGGGATGGAGGGGAGCAGGGAGAGGGTGCAGGGGATGGAGGGGAGCAGGGAGAGGGTGCAGGGGATGGAGGTGAGGAAGGTGAGGATGACCCATGAGAGCTGGAGGTGAGAGCAGCCATGAGAGACGGAGGACAGAGGTGAGGAGCAGGTAGGAAGTACAGCGGTGAGAGCACCCCGGGGCGACGCGGGACACTGACCGCTCTTCCAGTCGCCGTGGCACATCTTGAGGTCGCGGCAGGTCCGGGCTGGGTTCTTGCGGGTGCCCTCAGGGCTGCGGATGTTCTCGATCTGCTGGCTCAGGCTCTTGAGGGTGGTGTCCACCTCCAGGTCACGGTCACGCATCACATTGGCGTCGTCGGCTCGGTAGTAGCGTCCGCCGTCGTGGGCCTTCTCCTGGGGTGGCTGGGGCAGGAAGCTGAAGTCGAAGCCGCCGCTGGGGGGACCGGGAGGACCAGGGGGGCCAGGTGGGCCGGGGGGACCCTGCGGGAGGAGGAGGATGGTGAGCATGAGACGAAGGCAGGCAGTTCTGGGCGAGCAGCAGCAGGGTGGATACATACAACAGGGCCGACGTCGCCGGTGCGACCGCGGGGGCCGGGGGGACCGATGGGGCCGGGAAGCCCATTGAGACCATCTTTGCCGGCGGCACCAGCGGAGCCAGGAGGACCCTACGGGAGCGGAGAGGCCATGAGCATGGAGGTGTCCCCAGCATCACATCGGGGACCATGTCCCCGTGCAGCCCCCAGGAGGATGCTCCAACCCTGGCTGGGGGTCATGGCTCAGGAGGGGACTTACTCGTGGACCAGCGGGACCAGAAGCACCAGAAGGACCTTGTTCACCAGGAGCACCCTGTGCAAAGCGAGAGACAAGGAAAGGGCCTGTTGGCACCTCATTCTGCTCTGGGACGTGGGGCAGCACCCACGGCCACCATCACCCCGTGGTACTTACAGGAGGACCAGGTGGGCCCTGGAGACCGGAGAAGCCTCTGTGACCCTTCATGCCTCTGTCACCCTGCTCACCAGTTTCACCTTTGTCACCACGGGGACCTTGGGGACCCTGTTGAAGGAGGAGAAGATGGGCTGAGTGGGGGCCAGGCCAGCCACTGCCCCCGCATCCAAGGGGATGCAGAAGCACGAAGGAGGATGCAGGAGGACATCAACTTACAGCAGGACCACGAGCACCAGCAGGACCAGGGGGGCCAGCGGGACCAGCGGGGCCCTGGGATGGGAGAGAAGGGGACAGGTCAGAGCGTTCCCCACCTTTGGTGGAGGAGCATCACCCTGAGCAGGATGCCTGTGATCTCTTCCCCGGCTATCTCCCTCTAGCGGTGGGAGCCGAGCCCAGGGCCGGATTCTGCCCTGCCATGGACTTGCAAGAGGAGCCCTTGCTCCGTAACGGGACCGAGCGGCCAGACCCTGCTGCACCGGGGGGGTCAGAGCCCGGGGTGGGGAACATGGCTGGGGGTCTCTTTGGGCTGAGCATCACTTACGGTCTCACCGCGATCTCCGTTCTTGCCAGCAGGACCGACAGGGCCGGGGGCGCCGGGGGCACCAGGAGCACCAGGGGGGCCAGCGGGGCCGGTCTCACCACGGTCACCCTACGAGGAGGAGAAGGAAGAGGAGGAAGATGAGAGCTCAGCATGGGCAAGCGCAGCCCCATCACCCCGTCCCAGCACCCCAGCCGTGGTCACTCACCTTGGGACCAGCAGCACCATCACGACCGGGGGCACCTTCAGCACCGGGAGCACCCTGTGGAAGAGCAGAGACCCCTCGTTAGGGCAGGCAGGCGCTAACGAGGTCCTGGGTGGCACCGACGCTGACCTCAGCACCCATGGGTGCCATGAGCCGGCACGTACTCAGCGCAGCAAACCCACGCCCCCCCCCTTCACCCCCCAGCACGACACTGATGCTCACCTCACGTCCAGCTTCACCAGGGGGGCCAGCCAGGCCGGGAGGGCCCATGGGGCCGGGAGGACCGCGCTCGCCAGGAGAACCAGAGGGACCTTGCTTGCCGGGTTCGCCCTGCGGAAGGTCGAGCACACAGGGATGCATCGGACACCGCGAGCATGTCCCCACCTCGGGGGGCCACACCGGTGAGCTGGGGACTGGGGTGGGGGTCCCACGGGGGGGTACTCACAGAGGGGCCGGGCAGCCCAGGGAAGCCTCTCTCGCCTCTCTGTCCGGGGAGGCCGACAACACCACGTTGGCCAGCGATACCTTGGGGTCCGGGGGTGCCAGGAGCGCCCTGGGTGGGACAAACAGCACCTCAGGGGGGTGGCAGCGGCCGTCACCTCCCTCCCGATGGAGGGGACAACCAAGGGACGTCGGGTGTGATGCTGCCTGGTATCCGTGAAGGGGTCACACCGCTTGGGGGGGTGACTTACGATGGGGCCATCAGCGCCGGGGGAGCCTTTTTCACCGGGGGGTCCAGGGGGGCCGGCAGGTCCAGGCTCACCGGGGCGGCCAGCGGGGCCGGTCTCACCGCGGGGTCCTTTGCCACCTTCCTTGCCGCTGGGGCCGGGGGGGCCGGGGAGGCCGATGTTACCCTGGGTAGGAGGGGGGGCAATACCATCAGGCCTCAGACCGGGCCCCCCCCCACCACTGCCGCCGCTGGCTGAAGGGCGGCCAGGGGCGTCCCAGTGCCAAGTGGGCCAAGGCAGCCGCGTGGAGCTGGCTGGACCCGTGCCTGGCATCCCCACGGTGCCAGCACCCTCCTGCCCCCCCCCCTCCCACCACACGTCTCACCCCTTCGGGGAGGAGACACGGGCAGGGACACAGTACTCACGGAGGGGCCGGGGGGTCCAACTCTTCCAGCAGCACCAGGGAAACCAGTAGCACCCTGCAAGGGAGAGATGCTGGAGTCAGTCTTGGGGCTGCATCCTGGCACCTCCCGTGGGGTCCGGGGCCAGGGGACCATCCCCTGGCTGAGGGCCACCACGGGGAGCCCCGGGGCCGGTGGCCAGGAGGAGAGTCCTCATGCCCAGGGGTGAGGAGTGGCTGCTGGTTTGGGGGGAGTGAAAGTAACCCCCCCCTTTTTCCATCCATTCTATCCCCTATAAGATGACCCCCCCCCCTTCTTCAGGCACCATCTTCCCAAAGGGCTTTGGTGTGCGGAGCGGCACTCACGCACGTTTTGGGGAGCAAGAGGAAGGAAGGGCTGAGCCACCCATGGGTCCACACACCCAATCCCATCCCCTGGGGGCCGCGCAGCCCCGTCCCCCCCATACAAGAGCCAGGCTGGTACTTACAGGGGGTCCAGCACTACCACGAGCACCTTTGGGACCGGGAGCACCAACAGCACCCTGAGGAAGAGGAGGAAGAGGAGGGTGAGCCACAATGCAGGGCCGGATCCAAGGGGGACATGGGGTGGGGGGGCACGACTTACGGCAGGGCCAGGAGCACCAGTGGGGCCAGCAGGGCCGGGGGGGCCAGCGTCACCCTTGGCTCCAGCATCACCAGTTTCACCTTTAGCACCAGGCTGGCCATCGGCACCCTGCGGGAGAGCGCAGCGCAGTGAGCCGGGGGGTTGGGGCACAGCATCATCCCTGCTCACGGCAGCAGTGGTGGTGCAGGATCAGGCCCACGGGGGAGGAAGAAGCACTTACGGGAGGGCCAGCAAATCCAGCAGGACCGGGGGGGCCGGGCTCGCCGCGGTCACCCTAGGGGAGAATGCAAGAGAGCTGCTGTCACGCCGGGCAGGGGACGGCCACCACCAGCAAGGGGTGGCCACTTGATGGCAAGGGGTGGCCACTTGATGGCAGGCCATCCCTCAGGGTGCCGGGACACTTACAGGAGCACCACGGGCACCAGTGGGACCAGCAGGACCGGGAGGACCAGCTTCACCCTGGCAGAGGGACACAAGGAAAGACCCCGAGGTTAAAGCCGTGGCGAGGAGGTGGCACAGGGAGCGTGGGGCCACCTCCCCGGTGCAGGGTCCAGCCAAGAGACGTCCCTACCTTGTCACCAGGAGCACCAGCGGGGCCAGGGGGGCCAATGGGGCCAGTCAAGCCTCGGAGACCGTCTTTGCCAGGAGCGCCATCAGCACCTTTGGGACCGGGGTCGCCCTGGGAGGAGAAGACACAGCGGGGTTACCTGAGGAGCTCCAACCCAGGGGGGGCACCCCATTGCTCTGCACCCCACTGCTCTGCACCCCAGGGTCTTTATCATCCCCAGAGGGGCTGGGATCATCCTTCTCCTCCTCCCTGGCCATGCAGAAGAGCAGGGCTCAGCTCCCAGCTCGCAGCAAGGGGCTGTCCCCAAGGGACACAAGCATCCCCAAGCATCCCATCCCCGTGGCTCTGGCTTTGCTCGGGGGAGCCCCAGCAGCTGGGGGGGCGAGCGGCTGCAGGAGGGGAAGAGGCTGCAAGCAGAGGATGGAGGGGACATGTCGGGATCTCAGGGACACGTACTCTGTCACCCTTGGCGCCTGGCAGGCCGGCAGCACCACGTTCTCCGGGCATCCCTTGCAGACCGGGGGGCCCTTGGTTTCCAGGGGCACCGGGAGCACCAGCATCACCCTGGGCAAAAGAGATGGAAAAGAGGAATTAGTGAGAAATCGGCACTCCTTTGGTGGAGAAAATTCCTCCTTGGAGATGTCCTGCAGGGCAGAGACCTCGCACCTACCTTAGCACCATCGTTACCGGGAGCACCATTAGCACCACGAGGACCCTGGGGACCAGGGGGGCCTTGGACACCGCGTTCACCAGGGAAACCTCTCTCACCCTGCAGGAGGGGAAGAAAAGGAGCTGAGCCCATCAGCAGGGCACTGGGGGGCCAAAAAATATCTGGGGGACGAGCGGGGGTCAACTCACCCTGGCACCAGCAGGACCGGGGGCACCAGCATCTCCGGGGACACCCTGTGATGGAGGCAGAGGTTGCAGGAGTTAGCACGGGGATGGGGACACGCAAGGTGGCCTTGGGGACAGGGGGAATGAGGGGGGAGGGGGCATGGTGTTGCCCGCACTCACCTGCTCACCGGGCTTGCCAGCCTCACCAGGGGGGCCAGCAGGGCCTGGCAGACCCTGTGGAGGAAGAGGAAGAGGAGGAGGTGAGACGTGGTGAGGTGAGCCACCAAGGGAGGGAGGTGGCACCGCCACCGCCACATGGCATTCGTCCCCTTTTAGGGGGAGGAGACCCCCTCACCTGGAAGCCGGGGGCACCAGCAGGACCTTGTTCACCTCTTTCTCCAGCGGGACCCTGGGGGAGAGGGGAGAAGCGTGAGGCCAGGCGGGGTGCTCCAGAGCTCCCGCTCCAGCAGCCAAGCCCTGCCCTGGGTGGCATTGGGCACCCCAGTACTCACAGTAGGGCCGGGGGGACCTTGGGCACCAGCTTCACCGTCTTTGCCAGCAGCACCCTGCGGAGGGGAGGGAAGAAAGAGGGTGCTCAGAGCTCGCCCGCCACCTCCAGGTGATTTTAGAGAGATGAACCTGTCGTGCTCTGCACCCTGGCTGATGTTTGGAGCTGGATTTGGCCATAGCATCCTTCCAAGGAGCAGAGGAGCTACAGCGAGCTGCCCACAGCCACGTCACCTTCCCGCTGTCCCCGCTCCAGGGGCACTGGCAGCTGCCAGCCCCGACTCCCAGCCACCACGGCTTGTGGCAAGTTCCCCCGTTGGAGCCATCCCCAGCCCCACACGACCCCAGCCCCACGCATCCCCAGCCCCTGGGGATACTCACAACAGCGCCAGGGGGGCCGGGAGCACCTCTCTCACCGGGTTTGCCGGGCTCACCCTAAAAGCAAAAGAGCAGGATGAGACCCACGCTGAGAACACAGCACCCACGGGATCAAGCCCGCAGGATGCACAAACCCCATGGGGACAGGGAGGACATGTCCCCTGAGCCACCCCTCCCTGGGTGCCTGCTCCTCGTGCCCACCCGCAGCCACGGTCCTGGGTGGGGAGCCCTCGTGGAGCACCCCTGTGTCCATGGGGCAGGCACCCCGGGCTCAAGCAGCCCCACGAGGGATGCAGCTCCCGTCCATACTCACCGCAGCACCTTTGGGACCAGGGAAACCCATCACGCCAGCTTGGCCTCTGGCTCCGGGTGGGCCTGGGGGGCCGGGGCGGCCGTCTTGACCAGCGGGGCCCTATGGTGGGGGGAGCAAAGACCCCGTTAGCAAAGGGCATGGGGAGCAAAGGGGGGAGCGGGGTGGGTGGTGGGTGCTACTTACAGGGGGACCAGTCTTGCCATCGGGACCGGGGCTGCCAGGGCTCCCAGTCAGACCCTAGAAAGGAGCAAGGGGGGGTTAGGATGTCAGGCACCAGGTCGCTGCTGGCCGTGGGAGATGCTCCAGCAAGCGAGTGTCCTGGAGAGCAGCCTCCTCCATAGCCCAGTGACCCTGGAAGGGGGCCACCAGGCTGTCCCCAACCCCTCCACGCCGTGCCCCTTCCACGCTCACCTTGGCACCGGGGAGACCGGGTTCACCGGGGCGGCCAGCTTCACCAGGAGAGCCCTTGGGGCCAACGGGGCCGGGGGAGCCGCGCTCGCCGGGGGGACCCTGGAGGGAGGGGACAGCAGTCACCCTGGCTGCAGGGCATCAGCGGGGACAGGGACAGGAGCCGTGCTACGGGGCGAGGCGGTGGCACAGCACCGGCTTTGCCACCGCGTGACCCGAATTGGGGTGTGGGGGGGTGACAAGTGCACCATGTCCCCACCACCCCGCTGGGGACACGGCGCCGGTCCCTGTGCAGGAAGGAGAGGGGGGGCACCTACCTTGGGACCAGCGATGCCGTCAGCGCCGGGGAAGCCGCGGCTGCCGGGAGCACCCTGCGAGGGACGGGAGAGGGGTCAGGGTGGTCGTTGGGGGGTGCGGGGGCTCAGGGAAGGGGGTGACGATTTGCGGCTGAGCCTGCAGCGGGAGCAGCCCTGGTGGCTCGTGAGATGCTCCACCAGGGGTCTCAGGAGAGTCTCAAAATGGGCTGGGCGCCGCTGGGGACAGCACCAGACCCCCTGTGGAGAGCCCCCCAGGCTCAGACACTGGATGAGGTGTGCAGAGACGGGGAGAGGACGGGGATGGGGACGGGGACACGATGGGGACATGCCGGGGATGGCTCCTACTCACTCTTTCGCCAGCAGGACCGGGAAGCCCAGCGGGGCCGGGCTCACCGCGGGCTCCTCTCTTGCCTTCCTCACCAGCGGGGCCGGGGGGGCCCTGGACGCCAGCAGGACCCTGGGGAAGGAGGCAGAGGGGTGAGCGCCTGCAGGGTGCAGCCAGCCACGGAGGCGCCGAGTCCTGGCGCTGCTGGGGGGGGCACTTACGGGTTCGCCTTTGGCACCAGTGTCTCCCTTGTTGCCTGGGGCACCGGGTTCGCCCTGGAGGTGGAAGAAAAAGGAAAGAAAGATGGTTAGCACCAGTTCGATGAGCAAAAGGAACCGTGAGCCTGATCCTGCCCCGACCCTCTGCAGGGGGAGAGATGCTCAGTGCCTCCCAGGGGGCTGCCAGCAGGGCTGGCAAGGAGGGATGCAGAAGAGGAGGGACAGCGATGTGATGGAGTCAAAGGATGGATGCAGCCCTGGAGCCGTCCCCCAGGAGCAAAGGGACAAGGATCCAGCCCCAGAGCAAAGGGCCAAGCTCCTGGCAAGGGGCAGAAGAGGATGCAGACAGCGGGGGGATACTCACGCTGTTACCCTTGGGACCGGGGGCACCGCTGGGACCCTGGGGTCCGGAGGGACCGCGGGCACCGGGGAAGCCAGGAGCGCCAGCGATGCCAGGGGCGCCCTAGGAGAGGCAGAAGAGGTGGTGAGGGTGCTGCAGGGAGGTCCCTGAGCCAGGCAGTGAGGCTGGGGTGGGACACTCACGGTTGCACCCTTGGCACCAGGTTGACCATCAGCACCGGGGTTGCCCTGCCAGAGAGAAAGAGGAAGAGGAGGGTTACGCCAGGGCCAGGGGGACGTGAGGCCAAAGGGCAGCGTGCTGTCAGGGGCCACTTACAGCAGGACCAGCAGCGCCAGCGGGGCCGGGGGGACCGGGCTCACCACGGGCACCCTGAGGACCTTCACTGCCACGAGCACCTTGGGGACCGGTTTCACCCTGGGGAGGAAGAGGAGAGAGGAAGAGCCATGAGCGTGGGGACTGCTATGAAAACCCAGAAGCGGACGATTTTCTTCTCCATCCTTGGCCTAGTTTCTCATGAAAGCAACACCCCGCAGCCTGGAGAAGCGTCGGAGATGTGGCAAAGGGCCACCTCTGTCCCGATGATGGGAAGAGCAGCCACCTCGGCACTGGACACATTGGCATTGGCCACCGTGGCATTGGCCACCTTGACATGGGCCACCTTGGCATTGGCCACCTTGGCACTGGCCACCTTGGCACCGACCACCTTGGCACCATCCACCTTGGCCCTGGCCACCTCTGGGCACTGTTCAGGCCACGTGAAGCCCGCTTGACGCTCAGTTCTCCATTTCCCTGCCCCATTTCCCCCAGCATCTCCCAGCCAGGAGCTGGGGGCCCCACCTATAGGATCATATATAGGTCCTACCTTAGCACCAGCAGCACCAGGGAAGCCGGGGGGGCCAGCGGGACCAGTTGGACCCTAGATGGGAGAAGGGGCATGCATCAGAAGCAATCACACACCTCACATCTGGCTTTTCCAGAGCCCTGGAGCCCAGCCAGAATTCGCCAACAGCAGATTTAGGAGGAGATCTCCCATGCAGGACCCCTCCACGGGGGTTCTCGGGGTCGGGGGGGGATTGGGGTTACTCACAGGAGGACCAGCAGCACCGGGAGCACCGTCGTTACCGCGAGCACCCTGCGGGACAGAGGGACCCTTGAGCGTTGCCCACCAGCAGGAGGGCAGGAGGGGTGCTCAGCCCTGCCCCGAGCGCGTACTCACAGCAGGGCCGGAGGGACCGGGGCGGCCTCTCTCGCCGGGAAGCCCTCGAGGACCCTGGGGAAAACAAGAGGAGATGTTTTTATCGGGAATGCAGCCGCCTTCCCCTCCTGTAACCTCTCTGTGCGTCCCCCCCCCAGCTCCCCATGCCCGCAGCAAGGGGAAGCCCCCCCCCCCAGGCATCCCTGGCTCTGCATCCCTGGGGATGCGCCGTGCCCCCCACCCCAGCCTCCTTTGCTGGTGAAGTCTCTGTGTGTGTGGCCCCCCCCCTGTATTTCCCATCCAGCACTCACCATCTGCCCAGGAGCACCATTCTCACCGGGGCTGCCAGGTTCACCCTAGGAAAAGAAAAAGGCATAAAAATGGGTTTTCTGCAGCAAAAGGGGAGAAGCAAGACCCCGAGCAGGGCTGGCCCTCCCCAGCCTCCTCACCTTGGGTCCAGCAGGACCAGGCTCACCCTTGGCACCATCCAGACCGCTGAAGCCCTGGGGAGCAGGAGAGAGAAGAGTGGGGTCAGGAGGGGACCTCGCCATGTCCCCAGCCCCTTGGGGACGAAGCTGTCCAGGACACTCGTCCCCAGCCTCATCCCCAGCCTCGGGGCTGGGGTCCCTCGGGTTTCACCCCAAATTTGGGTCACCCGCAGCTCCCTAAATCTGGTGTCTGGTGGGGGAAGGACTCACTCTGTGTCCCTTCATGCCCGGCAGGCCGGCGGTTCCTGGCAGACCACGGGCACCCTAGGGGAAAAGGAGGGGGGGTGACGGAGATGCTCGGGGGGGCATGGGGGTGTCCCCATGCCCTTGTCCCCAGGGAAGTGGCACGGCCTCGGCTTTGCCACCCTGCATGGGGTCTCCCTGTGGGAGCAGCTCACCTGGGGGCCAGGGGGGCCGCGTTCCCCGGGACGGCCAGGCTTGCCAGCTTCACCCTATGGAGAAGGACGCCTGGTAGGTGGCACGTCCCCAGGGCAGGCATCAAGCCCTGGGGGGGTGGCAGTGCCACCAGGCCCCAAACTCGGAGTGTGGGGGGGTGACCCTATCCCCATGCCACTTACATCATCGCCGTTCTTGCCAGGGGGGCCGGCTGGACCACGGGGGCCCATGGGACCCTAGGAGAGAGGTGAGGTGGGGGTGAGGGTGCTGTGGGTGCAGGGCACCCCGTTGCCCCCTCCCGTGGCTCCTGGCCATGCTGGGGGGGGGACACACGGGGGTGCCTCAGCCCCCCAGCCCCGCGGGACGTGCTGCTGCAGCACATCAGCCAGACTTACAGATGCACCGGGCTCTCCGGGTTCACCGGGGGGACCTTGGAAACCTTGAGGACCCTAAGGTTTTGTGGGGAAAAGGAAAAAAAAAAAAAAAGGAAAAAATGGGTTAGAAAAGGCGAAAGATGGGACTGAAGACCCCACCGGCAGTGTTGGACCCTCCCCCATATGGGCTCGTATCGTTGTGTGTTCCCTGACGCATCCACGTGGATGCTGCTTCCTCACCCACCCTGTCCCCCCACCGCCACCGCAGGGCCCCAAGCCAGGAGGGCCCTTGGGGCTGTTCGTCCCCAGAAAGGAGCTGGTGGGGGGGAGAAGGAGGAGGGGGAAGAGGATGAGGAGGATGAGATACTCACGGGAGCGCCAGGAGGGCCAGGGAGACCGCGGGGACCAGCTGGACCCTGCAAGGGAGAAAGGGAAGAGGTGCTGAGTGGGTGCCAGGCACCCCGTCCCCATCCCTGTCCCCATCCCTATCCCCATCCCTGTCCCACTGATGTCACTCTTGCCACCCTATCCCTGACCCCATCACCACCCCATTCCTGTCCCCACCACCACCCCATCCCTGTCACTACCCTATTTATGTCCCCATTGCTACCCCATTGATGTCCCCATCACCACCCCACCCCTGTCCCATTGCTACCCCATTTATGTCCCCACTGCCACCCATCTCTGTCCCCCAACAGCAGTGCATGTCTCCATAACCACCCCATCCCTGTCCCATTGCTGCCCTACTGATGTCCCTGTTGCTGCCATATTGACGTCCCCATTGCTACCCTATTGATGTCCCCATTGTCACTCCATCCCTGTCCCATTGCTAACTAACTGATTTCTCCATCCCTGCCCTATAGCCGCCCTATTTATGTACCCATTGCTACCTCACTGATGTCCCCATCACCACCCAATCTCTGTCCCATCACTATAACATTGATGTCCCCATTGCTACCCCACTGATGCCCTCATTGCTACCCCATTGAAGTCCACACTGCCAAACCATCCCTATCCCAACCACCACCCCACACCAGTCCCCATTGGCACCCATCCCCATCTCTGTCCTCATGATCACCTCTTGCTGTCCCTGTTGCCACCCCATCCCAGTCCCTTTCACCACCTCTTGCTATCCACATCCCCACCCTATCCCAGTCCCCATTGCCACCCCATCCCCATCCCAATCCCCATCACACCCCATCCCCATCCTAGCCCCCATCCCCACCCCATCCCAGTCCCCATCACCCCCCATCCCCATCCCTGTCCCCTTCCCTACTCTTTGCTCTCCCCATCTCCCCAGTCCCACCCCCAACACCCCCCACCCCTTGGCAGCACCCTGGGCACCACCACCACATCTCACCCTCCCCATCCCCTCATTTCACCCAGCTTTCCCCCCACACATGACCCCTCCCCACCCATGGGTGCCGCGTGCCATCCCAGTGCTCACCATGGGGCCGGGCACAGCCATGCCACCGGCCTTCTCGTCATAGCCGTAGGACATTTGAGGAGCGAAGTTCTGCGGGGGGGGGGAAGGAAGAGAAGGGGCTGAGCGGGACACAAGCATCCCTAGAGTATACAGGGAGGGGTTCACAGCTGGGGGGACCCCCCCCATACTCACTCCGCCGAGGCCTGGAGGGCCTGGAGGGCCTGGGGGTCCCGGGAGGCCAGGCTGTCCAGGGATGCCATCTCTGCCAGGGGGGCCGGGGAGTCCCTGGGGGGGGGGAACAAGAGGTTGAGCTCCAGCGGGGCGCCCCAGGCAGGGGGTGCCCAGGGAGTGGGGTGCTGGCGGCGGTACCCACCCTGTCTCCTTTGGGGCCGGTGTCTCCCTTAGGACCCTGTGGGGGAGAGGCGAGAGGGGCGGTTGGGTTCGTCCAAAAAATGGGGGAACATCAAGGATATGTTTTTTTTTTTAAGGGGGTGGGGGTGATTACCTCTACTCCAGTGCTTTCTGGGTAGACTGGGGAGGCTGCGGGAGAAAGGAGGGCATTTAGTGGGGCTGAGCACCCACCCAGCGCCCATCCCCGGGGGGGCTGAGGGGGGCACGGTACCGTCGGTGTCGGGACAGATGGGGCAGCACTCTCCGAAGGGGATCTCGGCGTTGGGGCAGTCGGAGGTGTCCTCGCAGATCACCTCGTCGCAGAGGATGTTGCCGCTGTCGCAGACGCAGATCTGGCAGGGCTCGGGTTTCCACACATCCTTGTCGTTGTACGTGAGCCCATCCTGTACGCAGCTTCCAGTCTGGACTGGGAGAACGGGGCAGGGTGCGGGGGCGTCAGGGGCACGGGTCCGCGCTCCCCCCTCCCCGGGATCCCCCCCCTCTCCGCCTCCTGCTTCTGCAGCTTCGCTCCCTTCATCTGGTTCTCATCAGCCCGTCTCGGTGACACAGGAAAAGCACCGCCACAATAAACTCTTCCCACTTACTCTGGAATTTAAACAAAACCCCCAGCCAGTTGCTGCGTCCTGGCCCGCGGGGGCCAAGGAAAATACCGGGGGGCTCGGGGGGCTTCGTGCAGGCGATGCCTGGAGAAAGGCTCGGTGCAAAGCGGGGGGGCGAGGCGAGGCTGGCGGGCTGGCCCCCACATCTGGGCTGAAATCAGAGCCAGGATGGGGCTGGATCAGGCCAGAATGAGCAGCGTCCAGAGGCTGCAGGCAGAGGGGGGCTGCGGCGCGCAGGGTGGGGTGCCAGGGCTTGGGGCGGCCTCGCAGCGGGGCTGGGGGGGGCCGGGGAGGGGATGCGGGGTTGCCCCGTGCCAGGGATTCTCCCCCCTGCTCCACCCCGCTGGTGACCAAGAGGAAAGGGTAAAAATGCAGCAAATGTTTAAAAAAATGCAAAACGCTCCCCCTCCACCAAAAACAAAAAAGAAAACCAAAAAATGCAAAACGCGCGTTGCAAAATGGACGTTGCCAAACGCAAAAGGCGCCTTGCAAAACGCGATGCAAAATGCAGGAAGAAAAGGACCCAAAAGAAAAGAAAAAAAAAAGAAAAAAAAAAAGAAAAAAAAAACTACCCAAACCCCCCAAAAAATGACAAAATCGGGAAAAATGCGAAGGGCCGTGGCTGCTGTGCCCCAGGCCTGGCGCTGTCCCAGGGTCCCCCGTGTCCCCATGCCTGCAGGTGGCAGGCGCAGGCAGGCGAAGGCACGCCAGCGGGGTGCAGGGGGAACACGCCGGAGGGGGGGTGGGGTGACCCCAGCCATGCCCCCCGGCCCACCCCGCACCCCCAGCCCCGCCGAGGTGTCCCCAGCAGGGGCAGGGCTTTGGGGAGGGGGACAGCAGCGTGGCATCCCCCAGCCCACAAAGTGCTGTCTAGACAGCCCCGACTTTACGGGCTGCAGAAACATTTTCCTTATGAATCATCTGAGACTTTTCTAATTCTTTCCTGATGGCTTTTGCAGAGCCGGCGGCCGGGCCCCCCCCCCTCCCCTTGCTCTCCCCCCTCGCTCTTTTCCCCCCTTTCCCGTCTCCTCCGCCCCTTCTCCCTCCACCCTCCTCTCCCTCCCTCTTGGCCGGCCGCCCCGGCACCCCACGGCGCCCCGCTCCCCTCTGCGTCCCTTCGCCTTTCCTTTTGCCGACCCAGCCCTCTCTTTTCTATCTCCAGATACTATTTAATTATTTTTAATATTTTTTTTTTGCAGGATGCAAACCGCTTTTCGCCCCGTCCTGAGGCCGAGGCGTCAAAGCCCACCCGTCCCCGCCGGCGTGGAGGGCGCGAGACCCCGCGGCTACTTACTGTCCTCTTCTCCTTGCCCGCGGGTGAGTAGTACAGTCGCTGCTATCAACAGCAGTAACCGAGAATCCACAAAGCTGAACATGTCTAAATATTAGACATGTAGACTCTTTGGGCCTCTTTGTCTTAGGTTCGGGTCATTCAGGGCCGGTCTCACTCTGTAGCTCCAATCCAGACCCCAGCAGAAACTTCCTACTGCCTTTCTCACTCCTTCGCCTCCCCTTATATACGGTGCGGCGGCGGGGAGAGGTGGGACCCATCGCAGCCTGCGCGGGAGCGCACGGGGAATTTTGGACAGCCCCTCGGCCAATCAGCGGGGCCCTGCGTGTCGGGGGCACCCGCACCCCCCCCTTTTCCCCCCCCTCCTCGCACACGCATACACGGCACCCCAAAGCGGGGCGCTGGGATGGGGACCCCAGCATGGTTGGGATGTGGGGATGGGGAGTGTCGGGGAGGGGGTTTGGGGGGAATTGGGGTGGGTTTTTTGGGTTTTGGGGTTGTTTTTTTGGGGGTGTCCCAAAGTTACGGGGTGAGGATGTGGCTGGATAGGGTCGGGACGGCGAGGTGGCTGCCTTGGGAACCCCAGTGCCACGCAGTCCCGGTGCGACGCCGGATGCTGGGGTGGGGAATTTGGGGTGCAAGCTCCCACTCCTGGCTGCGCCCCCACACCGTGCCCCCCACCCACACCCCAGGGCTGTCCCCATGAGGATCCTCAGTGTCCAGCGCCCACCAAGCCCCACAGGCCGAGCAGCACGGGCTGCACCAGCAGCACCCATGCCATGAGCCCTGTGCGGCACAGGGGAACACCGACCCCCCCCCAAGAAACTCAGCAGGGCGCCCCAAACTTGGTGGTTTTTTTTGCTTTATTTCCATCTTTTACTTTCTTTTCGCCTATTCTTTCTCTCCTTTCTTTCCCTCTCCCCTTTCTTCCTCCCCTCTGGCACGCCTCCATGGCTGTTTCCACATTTGAAGAGCCACGTTGGTTGGAAAAAGAAAATGCTCGCTGACAATAATCCACAATATACCGTGCAATTTGGGGAGGTTATAATTACACGCCAAAAAATATACGGCTTCACCAGGGCCGGGGCAGCCGCCTGGGTCTCCGGGACAGAGGGGGAAGGAGACCCGAGCGAGCGCCCCAAGCAATGTGGCACAGGGCGGGGGGCACCCCTTTTTTGCTGGAGGTGTTTTTAGGGGAAATGGGGCTGGGGGCTGGTGTTTTGTTTTTGGGGGAGGCTGTCCCACCAGCTTCTCTGTTTGGGTGTGGGTTTGCAAGCTGCTGGGCCGTTGAGTTTTGGGTGGCTCGTTGCAAGCCAAGCCACCCGCTGGGGACACCCGCTTCCGAGCGAGTCCCTCGGTGACTTTTCTTGCAGGGGGCACGAAAGCAATTCCACAATTCCACAACGCAACGAAGGCGAGCGGGGCTGGGAGGAGGAGGGGGGGGGGGGAAGAGACACGTCGAACTGGCGAGCAAAAAAAAAAAAAAAAAAAACCACCCTGCGCCGGTGACCTCTCCAGGTCTTTTTTTCCAGGCTGCAATTAAATGCAAAGAAAAAAAAAAAAAAAAAAAGCCAGCAGCAGGAGTTATCTGCGCGAGCTGCACACCCGGGCGCGCGCGCGGAGCAGCTGGCCGGCGTTCAAGCCTGTATCTATGCATCCGAGACACGTTGCAGGCGAAGGCTCCTCCAATCATGCCTCGGCGACTCGAAAAACCCCTGGCCGGGCTCCAGGCTGAAGATGTGTCTTTAATTTTTGCAGCATGACAGAAAAGAAAAGAATGTCATCGTTTTTTATATGCATGTAGAGCGGGAGGGGAGGAGGGGGGGGACGGTGCCACCTCATCAGCCCCGGGCCGCCCGCCCCAGGAATGCAGGGTTTGGTGCAGGGGCTGGGGGCTGGGGGAGGGAAAGGGCAGAAATCCCGCTTTTTGAAAAAAAAAATTAGAATAATAATAATAAAAGCCTGGAAAAGCCATTAGGATCCTAGGAAGCAGGATGGGAGTTGCAGGCGGAGGCCTGCTGTGGCTCCCAGCTGCGGGACGTCCTGCACGGGACGGTGACACCCGCCTGGGACCTTCGCCTTGGGGACAGCTGGGAGCGGGGGCTGGCCCTGGCGGGGGGGGTCGCAGCCCCCTCCCGCCAGCCCCAGCCCTGACCCTTTCCAGACTGGTTGCACTGGTGCCAACTGGGCCTGCGGCTCCTGTCTGCGAGAAGGGAGGCAGACACCCCCAAAAGTCACTTTTCCACCCCCAAAACCTCAGTGGCCGCGGTGTCACCCAGCAGAGGGGGGCACGGGCGGGGGGTCGGAGGGTCGGCGCTGCGTTTTGGGGTAGGACCTAGCGAAAAACACAGCTGATGGGGCCGGGGGCGCTGGCGGGGAGGAGGGCGGTGGGGTTTGTTTGCCTGCGCCGAAAGGAGCTGGAGCAGACGCAGGCATCTGGTGTGAGTTAACTCCCCTCGACAGCGCAGACACATGGATCGGATTAACTCCCTTTTTTCTTTCCTCCCCCCCTCACTCCGCGGCCCCGCAGCGCTCCTGGCCCCCGCCGCCCCCCACCCACCCAGCCGCCCCGCTCCCCATCCCGTGCCCCCTCCCCGCCCCAGCCGGCCGCACCCTTGGGTGCCCCCAGGTCCTTGCATCCATCAGGGGAGGCGGGGAGGGCACCGGGTGTCCCCCAGGGGCTGTGGCACACAGGTGTGGCACCCTTTGGGGGGTCACGCCTCTTGCTGTGGGACCCGAGAGTCCCCAAAAAGCACCTGAAGAGATGCTTGGGGGGGGGGGTCTTTCCCCTGATCCCACCGTGGCACGGCTCCCCCCCACGGGGAGGGTGGGGGTCTGGGTGCCTCAGTTTCCCCGGCACGGCCACAGCCCGCAGCCTGGCACCGCCCTGGCTATTCCTGGTCCCTCGGCACCCTCAATTGTGGCAGGCAGGGCAAAACCCCGTAATCACGGGCAGCGACTGCGCCGGCTATTTCCAGCTCCCGTTCAAAGCAGCCAGGGCAATTGCTTAATTGGGCTCCGGGCTGCCAGCGAGACGCGGCTCCTCGCCCCGGAGAGGGGAGCGGGGGGCCGGGATAGGATGCTCGTGTCCTGCCAGGGACCCCCAGCTTGGGGGGGGTGCAGGTGGATGGGACGGTGATGGTGGATCAGGGGAGGTGGCCCCAATCTGTGTCCCCCGCCGTGGGACGTGGCATGGGGTGATGGGGGGGATTTGGGATTTGGGATTTGGGATTTGGGATTTGGGAAGGGGGCATCCCAAGGGTGGGAGCATCCCAATGGTGGGAGCATCCCAAAGGGGGGAGCAACCCAAATTGGGGAGCATCCCAAAGAGGGGAAGCATCCCAAAGGGGTTAGAATCCCAAGAGGGAAGCATCCCAAGGGGGGAAGCATCCCAAAAGTGGAAGCATCCCAAGGATGGGAACACCCCAAGGCGGGGAGCAGCCCGTGGGGACATCCCCAGGGTGAGGGCCCCCCCGGGGTGGGGGCACCCCCAGCACGGGGCCGCACAGCCCCCAGGCGAGCAGCAGCAGCCCAGCCCGGGCCCCCGCCGTCTCAGCTTGCAGAGCCCGAGATGGAAAGTCTGAGGGCCGAGGTACACGCCGAACATTTTCCGTTGCCAGTTCTCTTTTCTTCTCTCTCGCCTTTTTTTTTTTTTTCCTTTTTTTCTCCCCCCCTTTTCTCCTTTCAATTTCATTGAAGAATTTGCTGCTCCCAGCTGTGGCCCCACGCAGCCCTGGGGCCGGGGCGCTGCTCCCCAGCCCCATCCCAGCTGGACCACGGGGGCAGGAGGAACACAGGGGTACCCCCAGCACCCATCCTGCCTCCCTCCCCATGGCCCCCCAGCTCCCTTTGGAGGGGTCCCCACCCCATTCTTCCTGCAAGAGCATTCCGAGGGGCTGCTGGATTCATCCCCCTGGGGACGGGGACGGGGATGGAGATGGGATGAGGATGGGGATGGGGATGGGATGAGGATGGGGATGGGAATAGGGACGAAGGCAAGGGCTCCTCGCGCTGCCGGCCGGCACCGGAGCCTGGCTGGGATTTCTCCGAGTGACCTCATCCGCCACGGGCTGGGCGGGCGCCCGGGGCCTGGCTGGGACGGTGGCCCCCGGTGCCACGTGGCCGGGGCGTGGGGCTGCCGGCGCCCACCCCGCACCCTTCCTCAGCCCCAATGTGCGGGGGGACCCCGGGGGCTGCTGAAGCCCCAAACCCCAATATCCCCCCAGGGGATATTGCAGGGCTGTGAGTTTGTACGGGGACAGAGCTGCAGGGTGTCTCCCCACCCCCCCCCCCATCCAGCAGGGGGTGACAGTCCCCGTTTCCAAAGGACGCTGGGCACATCCAGCACCGAGCCCTCCTGGTTTTGGGGTGGCTCAGTCCCAGCGGGGGAGTGGGAAGCTGAGTGGGGAGCTTGGTGGAACTGGGTGGGGATAAATGGAGAAAGGGGAAATCCCACCAGGGGGCTGGCAGCGGGTGGTCAGGGCTCATCCAGAAGGGCTGGAGCTTGGGGTCAGGTCGGGGCTGTTGGTTTGGGGTTGTTGGCTTGGGGTTGTTGCTTGGGGTTGTTGGGTGTTTGGTGGTTGAGGTTGTTGGGTTGGGGTAATTGGGATGGGATTATTGGGTTGGGGTTGTTGGGTTGGAGTTTTGGGGTATTTGGTGGTTGGGGTTGTTGGGTTGGAGCTGTTGAGTTGGTGATTGGGTTTGCTGGTGGTTGGGGTTACTGGGAGTTACTGGTGGATGGGGTTACTGGGGGTTGGGGTTGCTGGTGGTTGGGTTTACTGGTGGCTGGGGTGGCTGGGGGTTGGGGTTACTGGTGGATGGGGTGGCTGGGGGTTTGGACAGTTGGGTTAAGGCTGTTGATGCTGGGTGTTTGGGCTGGGGCTGCTGGGGTTGGGGTTTGGTGGTTCCCCAACTTCGGAGTGATTCGGTTCAGATTTAGGGTCTGGGGTCCCCCAGTCATGCAGGCTGGGTGGGTGGGAGGACAGACGACTGGAGGCCAGGCGGGGTGCGTGAGGGTGACAGTGGGTGGCCCTTCGGGGGGGAGGACAACACCAGGGGGGGCCCCCTTCCCCCAGGCACCCCCAAACCCTCACCCCCCCTCCAGCCCCAACCGGGGGCTCCAGGGAGGTGCTGGGGTATGGGGGTCCCTGGGCAAGGGGACCCCAAAGTGGGGGGCCCCATCTCCATGGGGCTGGGAGGCTGGGGCAGGAGGGAGGCCCCGCTGCAGGGGGAGGACGCATCCACCACCAAGGAAAGCAGGGCTCAGCCTGGGGCCTTGGTGGGGGGAGCTGGGCCGGTGCCCCCCGCCCAGCCCCCCCAGCCCGGCCTCTCCACCCCAGCAGCCGTGCAGCTGGGGCTCTGCTCCAGCTCCGCAATGCCCGAGCCCAGCCTCTGCTCTTCCTCCTCCTCCTCCTCCCCCCCACCCCGCCTGCTTCCCACCCGCTCCCAGCCCCACGTCAGCACCTTCGCCCCAGCCTTCCCTCCCCGTTCCCTCCAGTTCATCCCAGTTCCCTGCCTGGGGGACCAGCAAGGACGAGGGGGGGGTTAACTCTTCCCTCTCGGGCTGCTGCCCCCCCATCCCCATCCTTTCCATGTCCCCCATCCCACACCGTGGTCCCAGCCCTATGGGGTCCCCCTGTCCCCACAGCACCCCCCCCATCCCCATGGGGTCCCCCCATTATTTTCCATGTCCCCCTGACCCCACAGCACCCCCTATCCCTATGGGGTCCCCCTATTCGCACAGTGCCCCCCCCATCCCTTGGCCCCCCCCCCCCCCCACTCCCATGGGGTCCCCAATTCCCACGGCATCCCCCCACCCTCGTGGAGCCCCCCCATCCCTTCCACGTCCCCTATTCCCACGGTGTCCCCCCACCTTCCGGTGGGCCCCCCCACACCCCTCCTGTGCCCCCCCCATCCCCGCCACGTCCCGTCCCCAGCCGCCGGGGCCAAGCCTGCCGCTTTGGCAGCAGGATCTGGCCATCGTGGAAATCCGGGGGGGGGCTCCTTGGAAAGGGGGGGAAGGGGGGAGGGGAGGGGCCTCAATGGTGGGCGGGGCCTGTGCTGGAGGGGGCGGGGCCATGCGACAAAAGGATTTCAAAGGGATGAAAACAGGGCAAAAACATAAAAAGTCCTTCCCCCCACACCCCGCCGCCTGCTCTTCCCCCCTCAAAAAAAAAAACACGGCCGCCGGCCCCTCCCTGCCCACGCCACATGCCTGCAGCGGGGTGAGGGAAACTGAGGCACGGCGGGGGCCAGGGGATGCCCTCCATGCAGCCCCCCCGGCCCCCCCCCCATCACCGTAAGCCGGGGGAAGCTGCTGTGTCCCCACGTGGGACAGGGCCGGGGACATCCCACGGGGCCTCGAGCATCCCTCCAGTCTCCGGGGCCTCCACGCTGGGCATCCCCCCTCCCAAAAAAAAATGGGGGCAGGCACAGGCAATGCCCTTTTTTGCCCCCCCTTCTTGCTCCCCTCCTTCTTTACCCCCCTTTCTTTGCCCCCACCCTTCCTTGCCCCTCCCCATTCTTTGCCCCCCCCATCTTTGCCCTCCATCTTTGCCCCTCTCTTCCTTTCTCCTCCCCCCTCCTTGCCCCCCCCCCGCACTGACACGTCCCCAGCATGGCCTCCACGTCGGCAGGGGGAGGGGGAGGCTGCGGGGGGGCCGGGGGGGGGATAAGGAGGGGGTAAGGGAAGGGGCTGGGTCCATCTCCCCCACCACCACCACCCCGGTTTGGCCCCCCCCCCGGTGCTGCCCCCTCCCTGGCAGCGCCTGGGGGGCAGCAGCCACCTGCACCGAGTGCAGGGGTGGGCACGGCCCCGCGGGGGCGGCAGCGGGGCTGTAACGGGTGTGTGTGTGGGGGGGGTTATAATGGTGGGCAGTATGGGGGGCTATACAGGGGGAACATGGGGGCTATAGATTGAGCAGCATGGGGACTGTGGGCAGCAATGGGGGCTATAATGCGTGCAGTATGGGGGCTATACTGTGGGCAGTATGGGGGCTATAATGCGTGCAGTATGGGGGCTATACTGTGGGCAGTATGGGGGGCTATACATTGGGCAATATGTGGGCTGGACTGTGGGCAGTATAGGGGCTATACTGTGGACAGCATGGTGGCCATGCTACGGTAGTATGGGGGCTATACTGTGGGCAGCACTGAGTTATACAGGGGGCAGCATGGGGGCTATACTGTGGGTAGCATCGGGCTATAATGTGGGCAGTATGGGGGTTGGACCGTGGACAGTATGGGAGCTATACTGTGGGCAGCATTGGGTTATACTGCGGGCAGTATAGGGACTATACAGTGGGCAGTATGGGGGCTACAACCGTGGGCAGGATCAGGGCTATACTGTGGGCAGCATAGAGGCTATAGGGTGAGCAGTATGGGGGCTATACTGTGGGTAGCATGGGGGCTATACCATGGGCAACATTGGGCTGTACTGTGGGCAGCGTGGGGTCTATACAGCGGGCAGCATAGAGGCTATACAGTAAGCAGCATGGGGACTATACTGTGGGCAGCACCATGGCTATACCATGGGCAGGGTCGGGGCTATGTCATGGGCAGTGTTGGGGCTAACGTGTGGGCAGCACGGGGGCTATGCTGTGAGCAGCACTGTGGTTGTGCATTGGGCAGCATCGAGGCTGTGTGTGGGCAGCACCGGGGCTGTGCCATGGGCAGCACGGAGCCCATACCATGGGCAGCACCATGGCCATACTGTGGGAAGCATGGTGCCCATACCATGAGCAGCACTGGGGCTAAACCATGGGCAGCATCAGGGCTATACCACGGGCAGGATTGGGACCATACTGCGGGCAGCACTGTGCCTATACCATGAGCAGCACCATGCCCGTACCCTATGGGCAGCACCATACCTATACCATGAGTGGCACTATGCCCATACCGCAGGCAGCACTGTGCCCATACTGTGGGCAGCACCGTGCCCAAACTGCAGGCAGCACGGTGTCCATATTCCACAGGCAGCACCATGCCCACACCCCATGGACACCACCGTACCCATACCATGGGCAGCACGGTGCCCATATCACGAGCAGCACTGTGCCCACACCACAGGAAGCACAGCGCCCATACAATGGGCAGCACCGTGCCCATATCATGGGCAGAATGGATCCCATACCCCGCAGGCAGCACCAAGCCCATACCATGGGCAGCACCGTGCCCACACCGCAGGCAGCACCGTGCCCTCCCCGCCGTGCTGGGGCAGACCCAGCCCCATGCTCCATCCCCTGGCGCAGGCCAGGAGGGAGCCCCTGGCTCTGCGGGGCAGGAGGAGCTGCGCAGCCGGTGCCGGCTCTGCAGGTGCTGCGGAGCCCCGTGGCTGCACCTCGGCAGGTTGGGGCGAGCCGGAGGAGCCTCTCCCACCCCTGCCCGCGGGCACGGCACGGGGGGGCCATGCTTCCGTGGGGACGGCAGCGACCACAGGCCCGGGCACGTGGGGACACCCAGGGTGCCCGCCCCGAGGCTGGGGGCACGGCACCGCTGCTGGGGGCACCCCACGGGCATGGTCCCTGAGGCAGGAGGGGATGGGGCTTGGGGGGCAGAGAGGGAATAAAGGGGTTTTGTGGAGAGACCTGAGCATACTGCTTGTAGGGTTTGTTGCTGGTGCTGCTAAATGTCCCCCTTGGCCAAGATGCAGCCACGCCTCTCTCCATCTGCGTGTCCCTTCCAGCAGCGCATCCCTGCACCCATCGATCCCTTTTCCCATCGTCTCTCCATCCAACAAACCATCCAAGCACCCCACTGCTTATCTGCTCCTTATTTATCCATCCCTTCTTCCCTTCCTCCAGCCCTCCCTTCATCCCTCCATCCCTTCTGTCTCTCCGTCCCTCCCTGAATCCCTCCCTCCGTCACCCCCTTGCTGCAGCCAGGCCCCATCCACACATCCCCTGGCCCCCCATTGCCCAGCCCTGCCCGTGGCAGCACCTCGGGGTGCTTCCAGCTGGAGCATGTTCTGGCTCCCATCCCCGGAGAGCTGCCAGCAGCTGGCTGGGTGCTCGCCGAGCTCCCCGTGCGTTCCTGCTCCAGCTCTGGCCAGGATGAGGGCGATGGGGATGGGGACGGGGATGAGGATGGTCCAGACCCACCAGGATCAGATGCTCAGCCCTCGCTGCTGGTTCTGGAGGTGTGGTGTGGATTCTCTGATAGCTACTAGGGACTTGAGCACCTCCTGCCCCCCCCTCAGCTCCTTGGACCCCAAACCAGTCACCCGCAGGCCACAGAGCACATGAGGCATTGAAATTCTGATCGGTTGGGCTGAGTGGAGAGGAGCAGCTCCTGGGGTGCTGGCAAAGTGCTGGGGCTTCTCTGGGAGTCCCCGGAGCTGCAGGGGAGGAGAAGGGTCCCTGTTCCCTGTCCCTCAGGGACCAGGATGCTCCGGTACCATAGGGTCACAGCAAGCACCCCAATCCCTCAGCGCACCCCCTCCGGTGACAAGGAGACATCCCAAAGGGACACAAGTCTGGGGGTCAGGGGGGCTATGTTTGTGACCCCCAGTGAAGCCGGACGTTTAGCTCAGAGCCACACCAGGGCTGAGGGAAGGGGATAGAGGAGGCTGCATCTGCGTGCATGCAGGTTCTACATTCAGCTTCTGAGCATTCAACCCTGCACATGCAGCCCCTGCACATGCAAACCCTGCACACGCAACTGCTGTGTGAGCAATCCTTGCACATGCAAACCCCTGCACATGCAAACCCTGCACATGTAGCCCCTGTGCATGCAACCCCTGCACATAGCACCCACACACGCATGCAACCCCCGTGCATGCACGAGTGTTCCAGGCAGCACCAGCCCCACGCCCGTGCCACACATGTGCACACTCAGGGCCGTGCACACCACATGCCCCACGCAGGCCACCTCCTGCCACCTCCATCCCCGCTCCGACATCCCCATCCTGGCGGGGGGACAGGGCCCCAAGACCCCTCTCTGCTGTGCTGCAGCTGCTCCCCTGGTGCCGGGTGGGCCGCACGGCCGGGCGTTGCGCATCAGCCGGCTACCATCCCCGGCGGCCGGGTGCCAAATTCCTCCGCCCACACAGGAAGCCGTCGGCGCGCTCTCAGCACTCTGCACCGGGGCCAGGCCGGCCAGAGGGACGCGAGCGAGTGAGGAAGGGCTGGAGGAGAGAAACCAGGTCAGCCCTGAGCCGCCAGCGTCACCCTGGCACGCAGCAGCCGGCTCCTTCGAGGAAGCAGGGCGAGGATCCGGCCCCGGTGACGTCCCCTCCGGCGCGCACGGCATGCGCCTGGCCGGCGCTCACTCACTCGAGGAACCGCCTCGGCCCCGCTGTGGGGTGAGCCCCAAACAGGGGGCACCCGCATCCCCTGGGGTCCGGAGGGGCTGGGAGTAAAGAGGGGACTTCGAGGGGAGCCACCGCCCCAGGCTGTTTTGGCTGCTGGTGCCCAGGAGCCTCAGCCCGTGCTGCAGCAGAGGGGAGCAGAAGGGCTGGGGCTGCAGCGACGCCTGCGCTGCCTCTGAGTCATGGGCCCATCCCCGGGCATGGCTCCATCCCGGGGCTGTGCTCCTGTCCCGGGGTTGTGCTCCTGTCCGTGGGTACCTTCCCCATCCCTGGGTACCTCTCTCATCCCTGGGTTGTGCTCCTGTCCCTGGGTACCGCTCCCATCCCTGGTTCTGCTCCATCCTTGGTACTGCTCCATCCCCACTACCCCTCCATCCCTGGGTACCACTCCAAACTCTGGGGTGCAGCTCCATCCTGTGGCATCACTCCATCCCTGGGTACCACTCCCATCCCTGGGTCATCCTCCTGTCTCTGAGCGATGCTCCCACCCCCAAATTGTGCTCCCATCCCCACGCCATGCTCCCATCCCCAGGTCATGCTCCCAGCCCTTGGTGATGCTTCCATCTCTGAGCAATGCCCCCATACCCAAATTGTGCTCCCATCCTGGGTACCTCTCTCATCCCTCGTTCCTGCTCCGTCCTTGATTAATGCTCCTGCCCCAGGTGCAAACCCTGCTCCATCTCCCTGCCATAAATGCACCTTCCCACCCACCCCCTGCCCACAGCCAGGCCCACGGGGAATCTCTCTTTTCTCATGCTCTCCCTTCTCCTCCCCTCCTCCCAGCCGCCTTTCAAACACAAACACGGAGCAGTGGAAAATGTGACCGCCGCGGAGCTGCAGATAACTCGGGGCCGAGCCGTGGCCAACTGGAACAGCAGAGGCTTGGCTGCGGCCCCGGCTGGAGCAAGCAGTGGCCGGGGGGGGGGCCCGGCGGGGGACAGCGCGGGACTCCCTCGCGCCTTGCTCCCTCCGCTCGCCTGGGTTTCCACGTCACTGCTGGCCGGCCTGGCACTGCTCCAGCCCCAGCAGCTTCCCCAGGGGCCAGATCCAGCCGAGGAGGAGGCTGCGGGGACCCCGGCCTGGGGGGAATGTCCTTGGGATGGGGATCCCAGGGGTGGTGGCGCGGGGGTGGGATGGAGCTGCCATGGGTGGTGCTGAGTGAGAAGGATGGAGATGCCCGGAGGTGGTGCCTGGATGAGGATTGAGATGCCCGGGGTGGTGCTGGATGGACAGGCTTGGGGTGCCCAGGGATGGTGCTGGATGAGAAGGGTGGAGATGCCCAGGGATGGTGGCACACAGGCAGGATGATGCAGCACAGGGATGGTGTTTGGATGGAGATGGAAGCACCCAGAGATGGTGCCAGATGGGCAGGTTAGAGGTGCTCAGTGCTGGTGCTGGGTGGGCAGGATGAAGACACCATCCCAGGGATGATGCCTGGACGAGGACCAAGGTGCCCAGGGATGGGGCCAGATGAGAAGGATGGAGCTGCTGTGGGCAGGATGGAGAGGCCCGGGTGCGGTGCCAGATGGGCAGGATGGAGAGGATGGTGCTGAACGAGAAGGACGGAGATCCCAGGGGTGGTGACACTTGGACAGGACAGATGCCAGGGATGGTGGCACTTGGACAAGATGGGGATGCCACAGATGGTAGCACATGGGCAGGATGGAGATGCCAGGGATGGTGGCATTTGGGCAGGACAGATGCCAAGGACAGTGGCACTTGGGCAGGATGGATGCCAGGAACCATCCCTCATGGCCGCAGTGGTGCCCATGGCAGCCCAGCAGCGGTGATGCCCACGGGAGCACGACGGAGCCCCGGCCCCGGGCAGCCCGGAGGTGTGTGGGCTGGGAGCAGCAGCGGTCGGAGCAGCCCGTTTGTTTCTCATTAGCGGCTCTTGGCAGGAGCTGTGGAAAAAATAGCTTCAAACAGCAGAGCTGGAAGGGAAAAGGCTGGGCCAGAGGGAGGGGAGAGGGGCCACGGTGGGGAAGGGGGCGCAGGGCCAGGCGGGGTGCAGGGAAGGGGCTGGGGGGACGGTGGCCTGTGTGGGTGCAGAGACAGGGAAGGGGACAGGGTCCCCATGGTGGCATCCCGTTCCCCAGGGAGCAGCAGCTGGGGAGCTCGAGCACACGTGTGTGTTGGTGTGTGCTTCTGTGCGCTCGTGTGCATGGGGCCGGCGAGCCCCGCGTGTGCGCGCACACCCGGTGGTGTGAGCATTGCCGGGGAGGGGACAGGGCCCCGGGAGGTTCCTCGCGGCACCAGGGCCGATTCTCACGTTTTTGGGGACGGCGGGAGGCCCCGAGCCGCTTACCGCAACCGTGTGTCTGCGAGCTTCGACGAGCGCCGCCAAGTCCCCCGAACACAAGCAGGGGGAGAGCAGGGCAAGGACCGCCGCGAGCTCGGCCCTGCTGCTCCTCCTCCGTGGCACAGTGGCTTGTCCCCGATGCCATGGCAGTGCCAGGGTGGCACCGGTGCCACACGGCCTCTCCCTAGGTCTGGGAACCAGCAGCGTTGAGACGGGGTCATCTGGGGACAGCGCCCGGGCATGCTGCTCGTCCCCACGGATGGGGCTGTGCCAATGGGAGCTGGTGGCACCGTGGCAGCGGGCACACAGACACGGTCCCCGTGGGTGTCGGGACACCTCGGCGTGACCAGGAGGAGGTCCCCGTGTGCCCCTCGCCATGTGGCATGCACGCTCGGTGTGTGCGTGCAGCCCTGTGTGTCGGTGCACGCAGGGGGCACACGCGTGGCCCCGCGGGTTTGGCACAGGTACGTGGCCGCCGGGACCCACCTGGCTATTTCTGCCTCCCGCCTGGCTTTAATTCTACCCTGGCTGCTGCTGGCGTGTAATTAGGAGCCCAAAAAAAGGCCGGCAGCCTCCCCGGGCACTGTGTAATCTGCGGCAGCGCATGGACACGCAGCGCTGCGGCCCTGGGGAGGGACCGGGGCACTGGGGGGGGTGGGCAGCGAGCACCCGTAGCCCTGTCTGGGTGTCCCCCCACAGCCAGTGCTGCCAGGACACTCCTGGGCTGGAGGGGGCCGCAGACAGCCTGGGGGGCTCTGCTTTGGGTTTATAATATGGGGGGGTGTTGAAAATGAGGGCCCCCACCACAGCAGCCCCAGTTTGGGGACCTGCCGGCAACCCTGCGGGAGGGGGCACAGGAGGACGCATGGCGGCAGTGCCTTCATTAAGCCCCTGAGCCAATTAGCCCAGCAGAGCCACCCCGTGCCCCCCCAGCAAAGCCCCTGCTCCCTGGGTGCCAATAAACCCCTTAAGGGGATGATCCTGCTTAAGGCAGCACCGGGCGGGCAGGGCGCTATAGCACCCATGGGTGTCACCTCTGCTCCCTGCTTGGTGTCACAGCAGGGACATCGCCACTTCCCCCTTGTCCCCTGGCTCCCCACGTGCTATGGGTCAGCCCCACGCTGCACCCCCAAATGGCTGCACCCCCCCCACCAGCACCCCTTGGGTAACTCACCTGGGTGCTTGGCCCCTGCCTGTGTCCCCTTGGCCCCCAGCTCACCTGCTGGGGGGCACGGCGTGGGGCAGCCCCATGGCCCGGCCCCCAGCCCCACGGCAGCGCCGGTGTGGGGCTGATCGGCTTTGGAGAGCTTAAGGTCCTGAGCCGGCAGCTTCACGCCTGCGAGGAGATCCCGCTCCTTCGGCCTCGCCGCCGTCACCTCGCCCGACCTGGGGACGCGGCTCCAGCAGGGCACGACCAGAGAGTGTGCAAGACATGGCACCCCTGTACCACCCCAGGTGCATCCCATGGCACACCCTATGTCACCCCAAGCATCCCCTGTGCCACACCACGTACATCCCATGGCACCCCCTGTGCCACCCCAAGCACTCCCTGTGGCACCCTGGCAGCCCGTATGCATCCCATGGCACCCCCGTGCCACCCCATGTGCATCCCGTGCACCCCTGTGCCACCCCAAGCACCCCCTGTGCCACCCCCGTGCACCCTGCACGCGTCCCATGCACCCCCCTGTGCCACCCCATGTGCATCCCATGTCACCCCCTGCACCACCCCATGCACCCTGCATGCACCCCAAGACACCCCCTGTGCCACCCTGTGCCCCCCTTCCCACACCCAGAGTGTGCACCGCACACTCACTCGCACCTGCATGCACACACACTGCTGTGGGCACACATGCGTTGCACACACCACATGCATCATGCACCTGTGCACGCCCCCCTTCCATGGACACCCCCCCATCTGCATTTTGGGTTTGGGGGTGCTGGCAACCCCCGGGGCCCCCCCGTGCCACCCAGCCACGCTCCTGCTCCATCGTGGTCTGCAGCAGCTCCCACGGGCACAGCCTGACCCCCCCCACCCCAAACCGGGAAGTGGCTTGGTGCGGGGAGGAGCAGAGCTGCTGGGGCTGGGGGGCTTGGGGGGGGCAGGACCCCCCCCCGGACAGCCCCGGCCCCGCTCCAGCTCCCACGGCCGGGGACACGTGGCCTTTCCCTCTGCCAACGGGAACCACCCATCCCTTGGGAACTGGAGCAAAAAGCCTGGAAATGCCCCAAAATCTACCCGTGCCCAGCGGGGAGGTGGGTGACACCCCCCCCAGACCCAGCCTGCAGGGCTCAGGACCCCCCCCCCCCTCCCGCTGTCACCAAAACATCCCACAGGGCCACTGGGAGCAAACGGGGCACCCCCTGGTCCTGGCATCCCCCCCCCCAGGCTGCCCCCCCCAGCCCCTCCGAGCCCCAGGGTGGGGGCAGCAGGAACCAGCTCGGGAGCACCCCAAAATCCTTCCCCCCCCCCATGCAAAGCCAAACCCTGAGAGCCCAAAAACTGGAGAGGGGGATTCTGGATGGGAAGATCTGGGGGCGTTTGGGGGACAGAGGGGGAAATGAGGGGCAGCGGGAGGGGGCAGCACCATGGGGTGGGGTGACAGGGATGGGGACGGGGACAGGGATGGGGACAGGGACACGGGGACAGGGACAGGGACACGGGGACAGGGACAGGGACGGCGCTGGGGCTGCCACATCAGCAGCGGGGAAGGGAACCAGCACCCGCAGCTGGGAGCCAGATGGGGTGGGGACGGCGCCAGGAGGGGAGCAGCGGGGGGGGGGGGGGCGGGGGCACCCCGAGGTGTCCCCATGGGTGGGGACCCCCCCGGGGGGGGAGGGCATGGGGACACCCCGCTGAGCACCCCCCGGCCCTGGTCTCTGAGCTCCCTGGCCCTGAAATGGGGGGGGGGGGGGGGAGGGGGGAATGGAGGGAGGGAGGGAGGGCCTGAGGAGGGAGGGATGGACGGAGGGATGGACCGGAGGAGGGTGGAAGAATGGACGGATGGACGGAAGGATGGATGGACGGAAGGATGGATGGACAGACAGACAGATGGACAGACGGACAGACAGACCTGAACAGAACCCAATCACGGAGCGCTCCCCGCAGACACAGCCCCCTCGGTGCCTTCTTTTGGGGTCGTTCCCCAGGGGGAAAGGGGGGGGGGGGGGTGACAACAGCACCCCTCATCTCAGTCCCACCCCAACCACCAAACCCAGCATCACCCAACTCGCCCCAGTTCACCCCATTCCGGACACCCCCCACCCCCCCACCCATCCCCACCCAACGCCCCCACCCAGGGCGAAGTCTGGCCGGGGAGGTGCGGCGGGGCAGGGAGCGGGGTGACCCGCACTCACGGGTCCAGAGTCCGGCGCGGGCACGGCGGTGCCGGGGATGCCAACACGCCGGGGTTCGTCCCCAAACCCCCGGGGGGGTGGCGGTGGCCGGGGTCACCAGGGTGGAAGGAGGGTGGTAATGGGACGGGGAGGCTGGGAGGGATCCTTTGGGTGAAAGAGGGTGCTGGAGGGGGGGGGGCGGCCGGCACCCCAGGGTGGCAGGGAGTCGGGGGGACCTGCCTGCCGCCGGCACGCGCCTCTCGGTGTCCCCAGGACCATGTTCATCATCGTCATCGTCATCTGCATCTCCATCATCTTCCTCATCATGATCTTCCACATCTGCCGCAAGCTCTGCCACGACGAGCCCGTGCACCCCCCCGCCTACAGGGACCCCCAGTCTCCCGTGCCCCTCCCGCTTGGCCCCATGCCTGCGCTGCCCAGCCTGCCCGGAGCGGGCATCCCGGTGGGCCTGGAGCCCCCGCCCTACAGCGAGGTGGGTTCTGCGTGGCCAGGGGGTGGGCACCGGGTGGGTATGGTGGGGAGGCTATGGGGGGGGGGCAGTGGGGTGGTGGGACTATGGGGTGGTGGGTGCCGGGGTTGTGGAGTGACGGGTGCTGGAGTTATGGGGTTGTGGGTGCTGGGGCTATGGGGTGGTGGGTGCTGGAGTTATGGGTGCTGGAGCTATGGGGTGATGGGTGCTGGAGTTATGGGGTAGTGGGTGTTGGGGTTGTGGGTGCTGGATGATGAGGCTGTGGCGCAGTGAGTGGCAGGGCTATGGGTGCTGGGGCTATGGGGTGGTGGGTGCTGGAGTTATGGGTGCTGGAGCTGTAGGATAGTGGGTGCTGGAGATACAGGGTGCTGGATGGTGGGGCTATGGCACAGTGAATGACAGGGTTATGGGTGCTGGGGCTATGGGTAGCGGGTGCTGGGGTTATGGGATGGCAGATGTTGGAGCTATGGGTTTGGGGGGTCCTGGGGTTATGGGATGGCAGGCGCTGAGGCTAAGAGGCTCAGGAAGGCATGGGGGGGACCATGGGGGCCACAAGCCACCCCAGTGCTGGGCACCCAGCCCCTACACGCAGGTGCTGTGCCATTGCCCAAGGTGGGAACCCCAAGGTGGGGACTCCTTGGGGAGGGGGGACTGGCATGGGCACCCTCCTGCCCCCGAGGACCCTGGAGTCCCAGCAGCCCCCCCACACCCTCCACTGATCCCCTTTCACCCCCCAGGTGACAGCGAAGCCCTTCCTCTACCCGCTGCCACAGGGGCCGTGCCCCGAGTGTGGCCACAACCCCGAGCCTCAGCACGCCCCCCCCCCCCAGACCAACTTCTAGGGGGGACACCCCCAGCACCCCCACGGAGACCAGCAGCTCCAGGGACAGCATGGGGACATCTCCTGGGGCCAGCAGCGGCCCCGGCTGCAGAGGGGCTCCCTGCACCTCTCACTGGGGGAGCACCCGGATGCTTGCGTCTGTGGCCCCCCAGGAGCCTGCGGCCACACTCCCCAAAGCTGTGCAGCTGGTGCACAGCGCAGGGGCTCTCTATTTATTGTTGTAAAAGGACCAAAAGACTTCCCTGCTCTGCTGTTTTGGGGGAGGATCCGGGGGGGGGTGGACCTTGGGCTGGGCAGCTCTGAACCCCCCCATAGTGCCCTAAGGACTTCACCAGCTTGTGGGGCTGGGAGGCACAGGAGTGTGCGTCAGCCGGGGCTCTGCCAGCCTGTCCCCATCCCTGTCACTGTCTCAATCCCCATCCCCATCCCCATCCCTATCCCCATCCTCATCCCCATCCCCATCCCCATCCCCATCCCCATCCCCATCCCCATCCCCATCCCCATCCCCATCCCCATCCCCATCCCCATTCCAATTCCCATCCCATCCTATCCCATCCCAACCCATCCCATCTCATCCCAACCCATCCCATCCCATCCCATCCCATCCCATCCCATCCCATCCCATCCCATCCCATCCCCATCCCACCCCACCCCAGTAAGAGAAGGACCCAGGCCAGCTGAGAATCCCAGTTTATTGAATTGGGATCTCGGTCCCCAGCACGGGGCTGTCCCCACGAGGGGCGTCCCCGGGCACTCACGCCACTTGCCGGCCCCGGCGCCGCTTGATCTTCTTCTTGAGGAGCAGCAGGTCCAGGTAGAGCACGCGGCCCAGCACCGCAGAGGCGCAGAGCAGCCCCCCATGGAGGGCCCCCGCCAGCCCGCAGCTGAACACATCCTGCCCTGGGGACGAGCCCACGGCTGGGACGTGGCCACCACAATGGGGGGACATGGCCACCGCCATGGGGAACATGGCCACTGCCATGGGGGGCGTGGCCACTACCATGGGGGTCACAGCCACCACCATGGGGTACATGGTCACCACCACATGGGGACACGGCCACCACCATGGGGGACATGGCCACTACCACGTGGCTCTGCCATGCAGCCACCACCCTCGGGGCTCTGCCTCCTGCCTAGAGCTGGGCATGGGGATAGGGGACACAGAGATAGGGGACACGGGGACACGGGGACACGGGGACATGGGGACACAGGGACAGGGCCCCTTACCAGTCAGGTAGAGGTTCTTCACGGGCGTCTCGGCTCTCATGGCGGCCACCACGTCCGGGGTGAAGCGGCCGACATCGTGCTCGGTGCCGTACATCTCGCCGCGAGGCGCCGCCAGGTAGTGCTCGTTGGTGAGCGGCGACGCCGCCTCCACGAACTCCACCTGCCCGGGGACGCATGGGGGGGATGCACAGGGAACACCAGGGGGCACGGGGAACACCGGGGGAATGAGGAACACTGGGGGCACCAGGCATGCTGGGGTGCACACAGGCAGGGCAGACCCCCCCCACCAAAGAGCAGGTCCCATGCTGGGTCCTAGCCCACCACACAGGGCACCCCATTCCCAAATGGTAAGCAAATATCACAAGGCACCCCGTTCCTAACGGACACCCCGTTCCCACAGGACATCCCGTTCCTACAGGGCACCTAAACCCCACAGGGCACCCCATTCCCAATGGGAACCCCATTCCCACAGACCACCTCATTCCCACAGGACACCCCATTCCCAATGGGAACCCCACCCCCAACAGGCACCCCATTCCCACGGGGTACCCCATTCCCAATGGACACCCCATTCCCACAGGACACCCAAACCCCACAGTGCACCCAGCCCCCACGTACACCCACATTTCCACCGTGCATCCCACCCCGTGGGGACACCCCACCTCTGAAGGAGCACCCCAACCCCGTGTGCCCCCCAATCCCACGGCCCTTCTCATCCCCACCACCCCCCAGTTCCCCAGGGATGCCCCCCTCCTGCCCATCACCTTGTCGCGGAGCTGGGGGAAGCGCTGCAGCGCGCGCTCCAGCAGCCGCTGGGCGATGGCCCCCTTGTACTGCTGGTACTCAGCACCCCGGTGCTTGGCGTGGGTGCCGGCCCACTCCTCAAACCACTCGTACCGCGCCATGGTCAGGATGGTCATGCACGAGCGGCCTGCGAGGGGCACGGTGTCCCCACGCTGTGCCCAATGCCCCCCGCCATGTCCCCTTGGTCCCCATCGCAGGGCGCCCCGTGCCGGTGCCACCCCCAGATGCGCCAGTGCCCACCTCGCAGTCACGGCCGTTGGGGTTGAGGAGGTGCTGAGCCGGTGATGTTGAGCAGATGGGAGCCCCGGGGGGGGGGGGACATGGCACCAGCAGCACCCCCCCGGCCCTACCTGGGTGCCTCTCCTCGTAGGTGGGGTCCTTGGCAGCAGGGAAGGTGATGAACATCATAGCCAGGTTCTCGGGGACGTCGTCACGGTGCAGGGCAGCATAGCGGGTCATCCTGCGGGCACAGCGTGTGGCACCCGCCCTGTCCCTGTCCCCGTCCCCCTCCCACAGCCCCTGGGGGGGCCCTTACATGGCATCCAGGTTGTTGTGGGGGTAGATCCAGAAGTTGGTGGCGGGCAGGGCCAGCTCGGCCGCGCTGCCCCGCAGCCCCACGAACACCAGGAAGGAGCCCATGCCATGGCGCACCATGGCCAGGCGGGAGCGGACGCCTGCGGGGACGTGGGAGGGCTGGGGACGATGCCATCCCGCTCCCGGAGGGGACACTGGGGACACTGGGGGTAATGGAGGTGCTTGGGACACCAAGGATAATGGGGATGCTGGGGACAATGGGGCTGCTGGGGACACGGGGGTGCCAAGGATGATGGGGACACTGTGGGTGTTGGGGATGCTTGGGACACCAGGGATAGTGGGGATGATGGGGACACTGGGAGTGATGGGGACACCTGGGACACAAGGGATAATGGGAGTGCTGGGGACAATGGGGCTGCTGGGGACACATGGGGATGCTGGGGACGCTGCGGGGTGTTGGGGACAATTAGGACACCAGGGATAATGGGGCTGCTGGGGACAATGGGGAGGCTGGGAACACCATGGTCCTTGGGGACTCTGGGGACACTGCGGTTGTTGGGGACGCTTGGGACACCAGGGAGAATGGGGATGCCAAGGGTGCTGGGGACACTGTGGGTGATGGGGGCACCATGGCCCCCAGGGACACTGGGGACAGCTGGGGTAGTGGGGACACCGGGGATGCCATACCCGGGTGGCTGCGGAGCGGGGCGGGCAGCAGCTTGCCGAAGGTGTTGAAGATGCCGGCGTCGGAGATGACGACGGGCGCCAAGATCTCCACCTCCTCCTCGCTCAGCCCCTTCTGCACGGCCACCCCTGCCGGGGGACACACACACACACGCGACACGGCGCTGTCCCCCTGTCCCCACGCCGTCGCCCTCCCCGGGGGCAGGTGCACTCACCCACGGCGGTGCCAGCGGGCGAGACGAGGACACGGGTGACAGGGGCGCGCACCAGCACGGCCCCCCCGGCCCTCTCGATGAGGGGCACGGCATGGAAGGCGATCTCGCTGGCCCCCCCCCGCGGGTACCAGGCGCCCCGCTGGTAGTGGTGCACCATCAGCACGTTGATCAGGAAGCTGGAGTCCCGCGGCGCCGTGCCTGGGGGTGCAGGGGGACCTTGATGGTGGTGGCCGGGGATGTGGGGACGTGCCCACACAGCTGGCCCCCACCCCAGGGAGGGGCAGCCATCCCCTATCGTGACGCGAGCCTCCCCTATCACAACACGAGCCTCCCCTGTCGCGACACAAGCCTCCCCATCATGGTACAGCCCTCTCCTATCACAATGGTGCCCTCTCCTATTGCAATATGGCACTCCCTATCACCACACATCCTCCTCTTATCATGACATGGCCTTCCCCTATCACGATACAGCCCACCATATCATGATATGGCCCTACCCTATTGCAGTGTGGCCCTCCTGTTTTATGACACTGCCTGGCCTATTGCAGGTCAGCCCTGCCTATCATGACACAGCCCTCCCTTATCACAATATACCTCTCCCTGATCTCAATGTTGCCCTCATCTGTCGTGATGTGGCCTGCCCTATCACGACACAGCCCTCCCCACCACAACACAGCTCTCCCCTACCACAACGCAGCCCTCTTCTATCGCAGTAGTGCCCTCCCCTGTTGTCATGGTGCCCTCCCTATCGCGATGGCCCCCTCCCAGCCCCCTCCCTATCACGACAGCCCCCTCCCTATCATGACGGCGGCTGACCATAGAAGAGGTAGCCGAGCAGAGCGCGCAGGTCCTGGTTGGCTGTCAGCCGGGCCACGGCCTCGCTGTGGTTGGTGGCCGCCATGCGGAAGACGGGCGAGATGCGGTGCACGAGGCCGGTGCGGAGCAGCAGGGCGGCCAGCCACCGCGGCACCATCTTCAGCAGCGCCAGCAGCGCCACGTGCCTCGAGGCCATCTGGGCCAGGACAGGTCCCCGTCACCCCAGCACGGCCACCGCCCCAATGCCCATGTCCCCAGACGCCACCACCAGCTCCCCGCCACGCTCACCGCTGTGTCCCCGGTGCCACCAGCTGTGTCCCCACCGTCCCCATCGCTCCAGTACCCAACGTGCCCAGTGTTCATATCCCCACCATGACCACCCTTGTCCCCAGCATGCTCATTGTCCTTGTCCCCAACATGCCTACTGCCCGTGTCCCCACTGTTCCCTTCGCTCCAGTCCCCAATGTACCCAATGCTCATGTTCCCACCATGACCACTCTTGTCCCCAGTACGTTCATCTCCCTTGTCCCCAGTGTGCCCACTGCCCATGTCCCCACCATGGCCACCACTTGTGTCCCCACCAACCCCACCACCTACATCCCCATAACCCATGTCCCCCCCAGCTCACCACCCATGTCCCCAGAGCCACCAGTGCCACCCCCTCCATCTCCACACCCCCTCCCAATCCAGCCATGCCGGGGACGTGCCACCTCCCACCCTACAGACAGCAAGGGGACGCAGAAATCGAGGTGACACCCGGCATGCCAGGACCAGGGGTGTCCCCGGGGGGGGTCCCCAGGGCCTCCCACCTTGGAGAGCCTCATGAACTCCCGGATGGCCTCCTTCTCGGTGGGGAACTGCTCCTCCAGCGCGGCGGCGAAGGCGGCCTTGCCGGCGCGGAGCTGGTAGCGGCGGGGACCCAGGGCCACCTCGTCGTAGGGGTCGGGCAGGCGCTGCCAGCAGAGCTGCCCATCCGTCAGCTGGTCCAGCACCACGCGCAGCATGCTGCCCTCGTGCATCTGCCCCACGTAGTGGATGCCTGTGGGCCCCGGGGGGGTCAGCATCCACGGGGCAGGGGGGATAGCGCTGTGCCCACCTCGGGGACATGCGGTGGGAGCCCCCCGGCATGGCAGGTGGGGGGGGTTAAGTGTTGGGGCTTCCTCGAGAGGTGTGGAGGGGTGGGCTGCAAGCAGGGCACGCATGCTGCATGCACACATGCACGCTGCATGCAAATGGCATGCTGAATGCATGCGCACTGCATGCACACACTGCATGTGTGCACAGTGCATGCATGTGCTGCACACAGCATGCATACATTGCAAGCACGTTGTGCACGCTGAATGCAGACAGTGCACGCTCTGCGCACACAAATGCTGCATGTAGTGTACACAACATCACATGCGTTGCATAAACACTGCACGCAAACATCGTGTGCACTGCCAACTGCAGACTGCATGCATGTGTGCATACTGCACGCGCTGCACACCACAAAAGCACACACTGCATGCAAACAGTGGATACATCACAAAAACACTACAGATGCTGCACACACACACACTGCATGAGTACATGCTGCACACAGATAGTGCTCGCATGCACTGTGCAAACGCTTGCACTACAAAAACTGCAGACATGCGCTGCACATACCTGCCTGGTGCAGACTGCAAATGGGCACTGCATGTGCATGCACACGGTGCCTGTGATACACACTGCAGGAACACGCACGGTACACATAATGCATGCACACACACCGCATGTATGTGCAAGCACTGCAAACGCATGCTGCATTCACACACTGCACACACACGCACCCTGCAACCCTGCGGCACAGCCACACGCGCACACAGGGACGGGGACCTGCACCCCAATGCAGCAGGGACCACCGGGGGGGTGGCAGAAGGGGGGGGGGGTCCTTACCCACGTCGAACTCGCTGCCCTGCTCCTGGAAGGTGTGGCAGCACCCGCCGGCCTGGTCGTGCTGCTCCAGCACCAGCACCCGTTTGCCCACCTTGGCCAGGGTGCCGGCCGCCGCCAGGCCACCCATGCCACTGCCGATGACCACGGCATCCAGGGCCCGCGGCACGCGCGCAGCGCTGAACCCTGAGCACAGGGCAAATGGGGGGGGGGGGGGGGGGGGGTGAGGGCATGGTGCTGCACCCTGCTGCACCCACACAGCGTGCAGCACGCACCCACCAGGGACAGACAGACAGACAGACAGACTGACGGCATGCCCCCACTCACCCCGCTTCAGCACCCTGTCACGCGCCCGCTGATCCGTCACCAGCGGCCGGGGAGGGTCCGTGGGGGGCCGGGCGAAGGGGTTGCCAGCAGGGGACAGGAACCGGTGGGCTACCAGCCCCAGCCCCAGCACGCCCAGGGCCAGCAGCAGCAGCAGCAGCGTGGCCCACATGGCTGCGGCCACGCCGTGCAGGTACCGTACCTCGTGGACTTCGCACCTTGCGGACGACGCACCCTATAGGCTCCGTGCCTTAGAGCCCGGCAGTTTATGGACCTGGAGGCTTACGGACCCGTCGGCTTACAGGCAGAGCCGCTTATAGCCGCACGAGCCCCTGGGCACGGCAGCTTACGGACACCCCACCGCCCAGCACGGCGGCTTAGCGCGGCAGCTTATGGCCACGGCTGCCTAAAGCCGCCCAGCTTAGAGGGGCTGCACCCTACAGCGGGGGGTCCACAGCCCGGGAGGGGGGGCGCAGCGGGCGCGGACCCCGCATCTGAACCCCTTGGGGGTGGCGGTGGGACGCGGGCCAGGACGTGGCGTGGCGGGGTGGGGGCACGCGTGTGTGCATGGGGAGTGCATGCACGGATGCAACGGGTGCACGTCTGTGCAAGGAGGCAGGTGCACGGCTGGGCACGGGTGTACACAACCATACGCGCACAGCGCGGTGCAAACACACGCGTGCACGCCCTTGCACGCCCAGACACGCGCAGGCACGGCCAGCGCTGCTGCCTGCAGCTCTGCTGACCTCTCCCGGCGGCAGCGAGGAAGGGCCTGCGAGTGCAACGTGACACGCGCACACACACCGCGTGTGCACACACAGGCATGCACACACACGCACACAGCAACCACAGCCACCCAAGCAGCCCCGTTGCACACACCCACGTGCACACTGACACGCACACACGCGTGTGTGGCACCCCCCAAACACCCTCTGGGTGCCAAGCAGGGGGCGAACCAGCGATCTGCAGAGACGAAACCATCAGCATCAGGTGGGAGAGGGCCACAGGTGGCACAGGTGACAGGGGTGACACAAGTGACACAAGTGACACAGGTGACAGAGCCCCCCCGCCCCCCCCCCCCCCAGCTTTGGCCACGATGACACAAAAGCGCTGCTTTTCTCCCCTTGCTCTTTAATAAAAGTCACAGCAAAGTACCAAAAAGGAGCAACCCGGGGACAGGGACGTGGGCACCCCGGGGTGTCCCCGCAGGACGGGGGCACGGGGACGAAGGGGACACAGCGGAGGCAGCGCAGAGCCCCCAGGCTGGGCACACGCACGTGCACACACATGTGCACGCACACCCACCCACGCAGCCAGACCCTGCGCTCCCCCTGTGTCCCCGTCCCCCGGCGTCACCCCCCCCCCCCCATACCCCCAGCAGCACCCCAGGGCTTAATTACAGGGTTCATTAATTACAGAGTTAATTGAGGGCTAATTACACGGTAGGGATCCTCTGGGGGGTTATTGCTACCTGGGAAGGGGTGATGTGGGGCAAAGGGAGGGGGGGGGGGCAGCACAAGGGCTGGGCACAGACCTCACCGCGGGGGGGGGGGGGTCCCATGGGGAAACTGAGGCAGGGGCCACCCAGCACCTTGGGCACCCCAGGGTGGGGGCTGGGGGGGCACAGCTTCCCCTGGAACAAAGTGGCTGGGGGTGGGGGGGGGAGGGCAAGTTTTGGCAGTGAATTAGCTGTGTGGGCACAGGGGGTGGGGAGCAGCCCCACCGGCTACTTGTGCCCCCCACCCCCCAAAAAAAATAAAAATAAAACCAAAAACCAACAACCTGGGGGGTGGGTGGGAGGGAGAGAGGGGCTGGGCACGGGGACGGGGGGGCCCACAGACCCCAAACCCCCCACCTCTCAGGACCTCCTTGGCACACTCATGGCACGGGGGGGGGGTTGGGGGGGGCACTAGTAGACCCAGCTGACAGGCACCCACTGGGGCTCGGCGCGCAGGCGCTCCATGGCCTGGCGCAGGTGCCCGAAGGTGCGCTCCAGGTCGTCGTTGGTCAGGCTGAGGTCGAAGTAGTGGCCGTAGCCACGCTGGATGCGGCTGCTCTCCTCCACCGTCCGCCTGGCGTCAGCCTCCTGCCCCGCACAGGAGCTGCCTCAGTTTCCCCATCGCCTCCACAAGGTCCCCCCAGGGTCCCCATCCCATTGCCTTTCCCCAGGGTCCTCAGTCCCTGTCCCATCGCCTCCCCAAGGTCCCCCCAAGGTCCCCATCCCATCACCTCCCCAAGGTCCCCAGTCCCTGTCCCCAACCCCATGTGGCACCCACCGTGAGCTGCTTGGTGGCCACACCGCTCTCCAGCGCCGCCCGGTTCATGGCGCGCAGCGTGTCGGGGCCGGGGGCTTCGATGAACACCACGTAGGGCACGAATTCGGCCGTCCTCAGCACCTTCACCGCCTGGGTGGGACGGGACGGGGCTGAGCCCCCCCAAAACCCCATAAACATCCCCGTGGCGGGCGCTGCCATACCTGGGGGTTGACGTCCAGGATGCACATCTTGCCCGCGTCCACCACGGCGCGGATGGAGTCGATCTTGGTGCCGTAGAGGTTGCCCTCGTACTCGCCGTGCTCCAGGTAGCGCCCGGCCTTGATGTCCGCCTCCATCTCGCCCCGCGACACGAAGCGGTACCCGTGCCCGTCCTTCTCGCTCTCCTTCGGCTTCCGTGACGTGTCTGCCCGGCGCGGCAAGCCTTAAGCGCACCCAGCCCGGCGGTCCCGGTCCTGGGGTCCCATTCCTGGGGTCCCATTCCTTGGGGTCCCGTTCCTTGGGGTCCCGTTCCTGTGATCCCATTCCTGGGGTCCCATTCCTGGGGCCCCATTCTATGGGGTCTTATTCCCAGGGTCCCATTCCCAGTGACCCCATCCCAGCGGTCCTAATCCTGAGGTCCCATTCCCCAGGTCCCATTCCCAAGGATCCCATCCCGGTGGTCCCATCCCAGGGGTCCTGTTCCTGGGGTCCCATTCCCAGGGTCCCATTCCCAGTGACCCCATCCCAGCAGTCCTATTCCTGGGGTCCCATTCCTGGGGTCCCATTCCCAAGGATCCCATCCTGGCAGTCCAGAGGACGGCGATGCTCATGAGAGTGACGGCAATGCTTTCAGGGGGACCGTGATGCCTCTGGGGGATGGCGGCGCTCCCGGGGGCCCCGGGGGGGACACGCGGTGACACTCACAGGGGATGGTGGTGCCGTAGCGCGCCTGGTCGGACATGAGCAGCTTGTTCTTGAGGCTGCGGCGCCCCACGCCCTGGGCGCCGATGAGCACCAGGGTTTTCCGACGGAAGGGCGGCATGCGCGCCACCTCCTCGTAGATGAGCAGCTCGTGGCGGTCGAATTCTGCCCGAGGGACAGGGGGGACCCTCATCGGCTGCTCCGGGAACCCCAGGGTGGCCCCGGGACCCCCGTGTGGCCCAGGGACCCCCCCGTTCACTAGGGGGAAAGCAGCAGGCATCGCTCACCGGCGTTCTTGGTGGTCAGGTACATCATCCTCTTCTTCTTCCTCCCGCTGAGGCTGCCACACAAGGCCCCTGCCGAGGGCATGGGGATGCTTGAGCCGGGGCTGGGGACAGCGCCACGGCACGGGGACATTGCTGGGGGGGTTTGGGGGGGGTTGGCACCGTACCGGATGCGGGGGGCACCTCCACATCCCGCTTCACAAAGGCTTTGCGCTTCTCCTCCAGCAGCTGGCTGGGGACGAGCCCCGCGCTGCCCCCCTCCACGTGGCACGCCTGGGGGGACAGAGTGGCACGTGGGGACCCCATGTCCCTGGGGACCCCCCCGTGCTGCACCCCTGGGAGAGGGGGACACAGCGTGGCACGTGGGGACCCCATTTCCTTGGGGACCCCCCCCCCCCATGCTGCACCCCTGGGGTTGGGGAGACACAGCGTGGCATGAGGGGACCCCTCCCCACAGGGACCCTCCCCAGCCCCAAGCCCACCCCGAGCCTCCGCAGCCCCCAGCTGCTGGGGGACCCCAGGGTAGGGGGACAAGGAGCAGCCCCCCCGTGCCCCCCCCTCACCTGCCACCAGTTGGGGTCATCCTGGTTGACGATCTGCAGCAGGTCCCCGGCGGCGAAGCGGAGCCCGGCCTCCTTGCAGGGGATGAGGCTGTCGGAGGCCGGGTCGTAGTCGAAATGGCACTTCACGAAGACCTGGGGGGGGGCACCAGTGGGGACGGGAGAGGGGGGAACCCACGGGTGCCGCGTTCCCGTGCTCCCGGACCGCTGCTGGCCCGTGCCTCGGTTTCCCCAGCAGCTCCCCGCACGCTCACACGCGCACACGCGTGTGCATCCTCCGCGCCGCCCGGTGCAGGCAGGCGTGCAAGGCACCCACGCACACGCAGGTGGCACCCACGGCTGCTGCCACGCACCACAGTGCTCCCACGGTGGCACCCACGCAGAGCCCAGCACCCACGCAGAGCCCAGCACCCACGCACAGCGCAGCGGCGATGGCACACATGTGTGCACGCGTGTGTGCTGGCACCCGCAGCACCCAAGGGACCCCAGTGCCAGGCAGCAGGGGGGTGCCTGGGGACAGCCCGGTTGGGGACGCGCAGTGCCAGGTGGCGCGGTGCCAGGGGACATGGTGACAGCGCTGCTTTGTCCCTGAGGGTGACAGCAGGAGGCTGGCACGGTGCGGGGTTGGGGGCACGGCACCTGGGTCCCATGTGGGGACAGGGATGGGGACAGGAGGGGGACACCGCGGGACGTGGCAGGAGCTGGGTGTCCCTGGGGGTGCTGGGACATGGCGGGGGGACCCCAACCATGGGGGACTGGGGATGTGGGGATGGGGCCATGGGGCACAGGGGGCTGGGGACATGGGGCACAGGGGGACGTGGGGCATGGGGAAATGGGACACAGGGCACAAAGCAAGCGGGGGTAGGGGGACAGGGGGTAAGGAAATGTGGGGTGTGCAGCCATGCAGCAGGGAAGCAGCACGGGGACAACACAGGCGTGGGGCAGGGAGACCACGGGTGTGGGGACACAAGCCACAGGCAGGGTGCTGGTGCAGGGTGCAGGGTGTGGGAAGCAGATGTACGGTGCAGGACACGGTACAGGACATAAAGGGTGCACGATGCACGGTGCAGGATGTGGAATGCAGGTTCACAGTGCAGGACACAGGGTGCAAGACACACAGTGTGCATGGTGCGGGACACGGCACAGGACACGCAGGACACCCAGGGCGCAGGACATGCAGGGCACATGGTGCAGGGTGCAGGATATGCAGGGCACACGGTGCAGGACACACAGGACTCGGGGTGCAAGACATGCAGGGTGCACAGAGCAGGATGCACGGTGCAGGATGCAAGGCGCAGGACACACAGGACAGAGGACACACAGGACATGCAGGGTGCAGGACGCAGGGTGCAGGACAGACAGGACATGCAGAACACACGGTGCAGGACACAGGACGCAGGGTACAAGACACGTGGTGCAGGACATGCAGGATGCAGGGTGAGGGATGCAGGACACAGGACATGTAGGACGCGCAGGATGCAGGACACGCAGGACGCGCGGGACACGCGGGTACCTGCCGGGGCGGGTGCGGCTCCTGGTAGCTGGGCAGGATCTTGAGCACGACGCTGCCGCTGGCGTGGCGCAGGCTGTCCTGCAGCGCCCGCGGGTCGCTGCCCACCTCGCGCCCGTTCACCTCCCGGATGACGTCCCCCACGTGCAGCAGGCCCTGCTGGGCCACCATGCCCCCGTGCAGGATGCGGGCAATCACCAGCTCCCCCCGCTCCACCCGGAACGTCACCCCCTGGGGGCACGGCCCCGCGTCAGCCCCCCCGGCGCTGCGGCCTCGCGCCACCGCCCCAGCCCCCGGCAGTGCCCAGCACCAGCAGGGACGGCAGCGATGGCCCCAGCACCCTGCGAGGTCCTCGGCAATGCCCCAGCACCCAGCAGTGCCCCCAGCAATGCCCCCGGCACCCTGAAACACCCCAGCACCCTGCAATGCCCCCAGCACCCTGTGAGGTCCTTGGCAATGCCCCCAGAACCCTGTGAGGACCTCAGCAATGCCCCAGCACCCAGCAGTGTCCTCAGCACCCTGAAATGTGCCCAGCACCCTGCAACGCCCTCAGCACCCTGCAACATCCCCAGAGCATTGCAATGCCCCCCCCAGCACCCTGCAATGCCCCCAGCACCATGCGATGCCCCCAGCACCCAGCAGTGCCCCCAGCAATGCCCTCAGCACCCAGCAGCACCCAACACCCTTCAATGCCCCCAGCACTGTGCCCAGCACCCCGCAGCGCCCCGAGCAATGCCCCCCAGCAATGCCCCCAGCACCTTGCAGCACCCCCAGCACCCCCAGCAGTGCCCCCAGCACCCCGCAGCGCCCAGCCCGCTCTCACCAGGTTCTCCCCGGCCACCTTGCGGATGCCCACCATGCGCACGGCGTCGGGGGGCACGGGCTGGTTGTTGAAGGCCGGATCCAGCACGGGGCTGGGCGGGGGGGTCTCGTAGCTCTTGGAGGCCACCGAGTCGTGGGTCTCCAGCAGGGACTGCAAGGCGCGCGGCCGTCAGGGGCTCGCCTCGCACACTCACCTTGCACACGCACCGGGCACAGCGCACGCCCAGCACACCTGGAAGTGTGGCTCGCGCAGGATGCGTGCCAGCTCGGCCGCGGCGCTGTCCTGGCGCGCCAGGTGCCCGATGTCGCGCAGGATGTCCTGCACCAGCTCCACGTTGTTGTCCCGCACCGCCTCCAGCTTCGTCTCCTCCAGCCGCTCGTGGGCCTGCGGCGGGGGCGAGGGACCCCCGCTGCTGCCAGTGCCCGGTGCGTGTGCATACACACAGAGGCATGCACACACGCACACGCACAGCGCCCTGCACGCATGTGCACAACTCATCCTTTGGGATGGATGTGCAAAGCCTTGTATGCTTTGTATATGCTTGTGGTATGCTTGTGTGCCTGCATGCACACCTCCATGCCAAGCTGTGCATGCACGCGCCAGCACGCGTGTGTATGTGCAAGTGTGCACACACACTGGTGGACACGCAGGACATGGGGCCAACCACGTACTCTCCGTTAGCATGACTGTCAGATGATGCACACACACACGTGCATGCACACACACACACACACACACACCACCTTGCACACCACCTCTCCCCACCCACCCTCAGCCCCCTCCTGATGCCCCCATCCCACGCACAGCTGCAGCACAGCAGCCTGACACACCTGGCTGTGCACACATGCACGTGCAAACACACACACTTGCTTCCATGCATGCACGCACACCTCCCTGCATTTACACACAGACATGCAAGGACACAACCGTGCATGTGCATGCATGCATCTGCACATGCACGCCCACAGGTGCGCACACACGTGTGCACACCTCCACCACACTGCTGCACACACCTGCACACACACACACACACGTGCAAGCAGACACAAACGTGCACCTTCCTCCATGCAGTGGCACACATGCATGCACACACACACACACATGCACCTATGTCCATGCACACTCCCCATCCATGCACCCTCGTGCTCCCACATCCCCCCTGTGCCCCCCCCTTGCAGCGGGGGAGCCGGGGGGGGTCACAGTGCCCCCCACCCCCCGGTACCTTCGCCAAGGAGCGCACTATGGGGCTCTCCATGATGCCCCGGAGGAAGATGAGGTCGAGGTCGGCGGCGCCGGGGGCGCTGGGGAGGCCCAGGAGGTTGTCGAGGACCTGCTGCATGGCTGGGGCACGGGCACACGTCGGGGGGGGGGGGGCATGGGGTGCCCCCCCCAGCTGCCCCAGAGCACCTCGCATGGGGGCAGCCCTGCTCTCCAGCTGGGGGGGTGGCTCTGTGCCATGGCCTCCCCGTGCCTCAGTTTCCCCCCACGAGGAGTCCCCCTGCAAAGGGCTGCCCCCCCCCCATGGATCTGCAGCCCCCCCCCAGGTTCCTCCGCCCCATAGTTGCGGGAGGGTGCACAGTCACTGAGGTGGGGGCAACAAGGAGAGACCCCCCCCCCAAAAAAAAAAAACAAAAAAACTTCACTTTGGGAGGGGCTTCAGGAGGGAATCCCCCCAACCCCCCCGGGGGGGGGGGGGGCAACCTCAGTACATGCAGCAGCAGGTGGGTTTGCAACGCAACGAGGCGGGGCTGCAATGCAACGGGGGGATGCCATACAGCTGAGGCGGGGGGGAGGGGGGGGAGTTGCAATGCAACCAGGCAGCGCAGCGCAAAAAAAGGGGGGGGCTGCAACGCAAGAGAGGGGGCTGCAATAAAGACGAAGGGGTTGCACTGAAGATGAAGGGGTTGCAAAGCAGCTGGGGGGGGGGGGCGATGCCAACAAGGGGGGTGCAATGCAAATTGAGGGCTTGCAATGAAGATGATGGGGCTGCGATGACGGGGTTGCAATGCAGCCGGGGGGGGGGGGGGCACAATGAAAGCGAGGGGGTTGCAATGCAAACGCGGGAGTGCCTTACAGCTGGGGGGGGGTGGGGGGGGCGATGCAGCCGGGCCGTGCATGCAGCCGGGGGGGGGTTGCACCGCGCGCAGGGGCTGCGCTGCAGCAGGGAGCCGAGGCAATGCACCGAGGGGCTGCGTGTGATGGCGGGGGATGCTCGCGGCGCAGCGGGGGGGGCTGCAACCCAGGCAGCCCCCACCCCACGCGCGGGGGGGGCTCACGGCCTGGCCCCCCCTCACCCCCCATCTCCCTACCCCCAGCCCCCCCATTCCATCCCCACGCACCACCTGCCCCCTGCATGGCATCACCCCCCCGGCCCCCCCCGGGACCCCGGCTCCCCCCCCTACCTTGGGGTCCCAGGGGGGGCCCGGGGGGGGCCGGGGCGGGCGGCGAGGCCCCACGGCCGGGGCCGCTGCTCATGGCTGCGGGCGCATTGCCCGGCCTCCGCCCGCCTCCTGCCCAGATCCGGGTACCGCGGCCCCCCCCGAGCCCGCTGCACCCCGCAGCACCCCGGCGTGCAACGGGGGGCACGGGTGTGCAACGGGGGGGCACAGGTGTGCAAGGGGGCATGCAACCCCGGGGACTTTGCGTGGGCGGGTGTGCTCACGCAGGTGTGCACGGCTCCTGCACGCACACCAGTGTGTGCTCGCACAGCAACGGCCCCGTGCAAGCTAATGCACACACGCGTGTGCTCACCTGCAACACAGCTTCATGCATGGTTAACGTGATGACGATGCGGTGCACACCTACGTCTGCACGCTCACGTGTGTGCACACCTGCTCGCACAGCCATATGCACATCTGCGCACAAGCACATGCCTGTGCACACTTATGCTCGTGCACAATGTGAGCAGCTGTGTGCATTCCCCTGCACACAATCATATGCTGCATGCACGCACACCTGCACGCACACACGCGCATGTGCACAACCCTGAGCACCCACGGACACATGCGCTTGTGCATGCTCACACACGTGTGCAGAGCCATGCACCCACTGGTGCATGCTCATGTGCACAAGCCGGTGCACACCTTCTTTTGCACACTCACCCATGCTCACACCCGTGTGCACGCACCTCCCTCACCCACGTTCACATCCGTGCAAACCTGCTGCTCGCACCCCATGCATGCCCCCCCCCCCCCCGCTGCTTGCACACTCCTGTGCAAACCCACTCCCCCGTGCATGCCCCCCCCCCCGTGCTTGCACACCCCGTGCACACCCACTCGCGCCACCCCTCCGTGCGTGCTCACCCGTGGGAGCCCCCCCGCACGCAGCCCCGCAGCCTCCCGGGGTTGGCGGGGGGGGGTAGATGCGGATGCGTCCCCTTTAAGGGGGCGGGCGGGGGGGGGGAAATGGAGGGGGTCACCGTTACCATGGCAACCGAGGGGGCGGGAGGGGAGCTCCGGGGGGGGGGGGGGGGGGCACGGATTTAAAGAGCCCGCCCCCCCGCGTGTGTGCACGCGCACACCCCCCACTCGCACGCACCCGGGGGGGGGGCGGGCACGCCCGCAGAGCACCCGAGCGCCCCCCACGCGGATACGACCCCCCCCCCTTTTTGCACAAGCATGCACACACACGGTGCGTGGTGGGGTGTGCACTTTGCACACGTGTGTGCACACTCCTTGCAGGTGCACGCATACGAGCCCCCCCCCCCCCCCCCCCCCCCGCGCACCCCTGCCCCACGGGGGGAGCCCCCAGCAGCAGCAGCACTGATGCACGCCGTGGGGCACCCCAGACCATGTGTCCTCCCCCCTACCATGTGTCCCCCCCCATACCGTGTGTCCCCCCCCCAGACCATGTGTCCCTCCCCCATACCATGTGTCCCCCCCCATACCGTGTGTCCCCCCCCAGACCATGTGTCCCCTCACCATACCATGTGTCCCCCCCCATACCGTGTGTCCCCCCCCAGACCATGTGTCCCCCCCCCCCCATG
>NC_066386.1:6538639-6556153 GCF_013377495.2 Cygnus atratus
TGCTGTTTTAAAAGGATAAAATGAAATATGGAGTCACTTCTGTTGTTGAGGGATGGGTGCTAATGCTGGCAGCTGAATGTTTATCTTCTGTGTTTTTCTTTGTTCAGGCGGAAACGCAGTGTGCGATACGGAATGTCATGACCCGAGCTGCCTCTGGAGTGACTCTGGTGGGCGATGAAGAGATGCAGCAGTTGCTTTTGGGGTGCGGTTGTCACTGCAGTTACTTTACTACATCAAATAGAGTAAAATTCCAGTTTGCCTTTTCGAGGTGCTGTAAGTGGCTAAAGAGAACAGATGGAAGCATCTGCTCTGTGGGGTAGGTAAGCTGCTGAGGTAAAGGAGGGGATGAGAGTAACTGACCTACGGGTGCTGTGGCTTTTGCTGCTGTGGTTGCTTTCTCTTCTGTTTATCAGGTGCCACAGGCAAGGTGGACTGTGATAGTCTTTAGAATCGGAGCAAAGCAGGTCACTTGAATGCTGCCTGGTTCCTGAGAAAGGGGTTGTAGAGGAGAGAAGCTTTCAATATTGAAAGCTGAAGCAAAAGCCTGGGGATTGTTGCTTCTAGAAACACCCCAGTTCTCTTGTCTGCCCTCTGCATGGTGTTGAGTTGAAAACCAGATGAAAAAAAAAATAGAAAACCACAGCTGGTGCTTGTCCTGCTGCCTGTCTTTGTTTTTTGCCCCTCCCCTTTCCCAGGTGATTGGGTTTGGGTGGTGGGCGGGGCCAAATGGTATATGAGCCCCAGGCAAGGCATGAGGGAGCTCATTGTGCCTGGGCTGCTCTTAGGGGTAAGTGCTTTGTTTTTCCTTCTGTCAGTTGCAGGGTTCTTTAGGTGGGTTGGAGTCTATGGACTGATGCTTACTGGTCTCTACTTGGAAACACACACCTTTTCGAGGTAGGGGCTAGGAGGGTCTTTTAGAGGAGAGCAATCTGTGTAGTAGGAGTAGGTGCCTTTATTGTATGCAGCTCTTCTTCAGGGGATGAAATTGTTAGAGCATGTTTAGGGCTAGGATGGTAATGTTAGCTTGTGTGTTGTAGGTCCCTGAGGATTTTCACAGATTGATGGGGCTTATTGTGAGTCTTGGCCTGTATGTCAACTGTTATCCAAGTTCCAAGTGTGGTGGTGAAGTGATGGAGCAGGGTTTAGGAGAACTGGATCCTGGAAGATCCCTTGTTGTGGTTTAGCCCGGCTGGCAGCCAAACACCACACAGCCGTTCGCTCACCCTCCCCCCTCCCTCTCCGGGATGGGGGAGAGAAACGGGAAAGTGAAGCCTGTGAGTTGAGATAAGGACAGTTTATTAAGACAGGGAAAATAATAACAATAATAATAATAATAATAGTAATAATGTGTACAAAGTGATGCACAATGCAATTGCTCACCACCCGTTGACCGATGCCCAGCCTATCCCCGAGCAGCCGGCCCCCCCACCCCGGCTAGCCACCCCTATATATTGTTCAGCATGACGTCAGATGGTATGGAATACCCCTTTGGCCAGTTTGGGTCAGCTGTCCTGGGTCTGTCCCCTCCCAGCTCCTGCTGCACCCCCAGCCTGCTCGCTAGCAGGACAGAGCGAGAAGCTGAAAAGTCCTTGGCTTGGTGTAAGCATTGCTCTACAACAATTAAAACATCAGCATGTTATCAGCGCTCTTCTCATCCTAATCCAAAACATAGCACCCTGCCAGCTACTAGGAGGAAAATTAACTCTGTCCTACCTGAAACCAGGACATCCCTGTGCAAGCATGTATCTGAAAAGAGCAGCAGTAGGCAGGTAAGGTGGAGTCTTTTTCAGGGTGAGGGACACTTTGTTATATTTCTGGAGCTTTTGCCTGCGGTTTGGCTGGCTGTAGAGTCTTTAGAGCTTGCAGCCTTCTAGATGTGAAGTGCTTGGAATTCACGTACTAGAGGTATGTTTAGGAGGGGTTGCTGGCTGACTTGTGTTTGGGAAATGGTGGGGTACGGTTCCTGTTTTTGGGGTTCTATTTTAATCTGTAGATATATCAAGGCATTTGTGTAACTGTCCAGAGGATTGATAAAGAGCCTCAGTATGCATGGCAAGGGCCTTGACTGCATAAGGGCAGTCTAAGGAAGAGGCTGAGCAGGGTCACCTTTTTCAGCTGTAAAGGATAAGTCTGTGATTCCCCCTGCTGGGGCTGCTGTGCATTCATGGCCTTTGTGGACCTGAGGGTGTTTTTTTTTCTGGCTGTGGTCTCTGTGCTTGAGACCTGTGCAAGGAGCTGTACTGTTTGCGTGTCCATCATGGGCATGACCTTCTCTTTGTTTCTTGTAGGCCAGGTCATGGGCATGGACTAAGCTGGAAACTTGAAAGAGACACAAGGGTGAGTGGATGGCAGTGTGGGCCCTGAGTTGGTGGGTGGATTGTGTTAGTCTGTTTGGTCTGTCGGGCAGGCTTTGCAAGCACTCGGGACAGCATTGTGCATCTCCTGCCGCGTTGCTGAGGGGCGTCAGGGGGTCCAGTTCCTGAAATGCTGACCCATCAGCATAGGCTTTTGGTTTTCAGATAGCCTACTCAAGTGTGTGATTTTTGCTGTGAGTGATGTTATTTCATGGAATTGATTTTTCTGTTTTGGTGTGTAATCTGTGATGCTCCTAGATTTTTCTTCCTGTGTGAAAGAAAGGTTTAATGCCAGCTGAAAAAGATGAGTTACTTGCTTGGTCATATTGTCCTCTCAATATTCAAAGCTGAAGCAAAAGCCTGGGGATTGTTGCTTCTAGAAACACCCCAGTTCTCTTGTCTGCACTCTCTGCATGGTGTTGAGCTGAAAACCAGATGAAAAAAAATAGAAAACCACAGCTGGTGCTTGTCCTGCTGCCTGTCTACTTTGTTGTTTTTTGCCCCTCCCCTTTCCCAGGTGATTGGGTTTGGGTGGTGGGCGGGGCCAAATGGTATATGAGCCCCAGGCAAGGCATGAGGGAGCTCATTGTGCCTGGGCTGCTCTTAGGGGTAAGTGCTTTGTTTTTCCTTCTGTCAGTTGCAGGGTTCTTTAGGTGGGTCGGAGTCTCTGGATTTCTAGATTGTAAGTGCTTGGAATTCACTTGATAGAGGGATATTTAGCAGAGGTTGTTGGTTCGCTCCTTTTTGGGATGGTGGGGTCCACTTCTGTTTTGGGGTTATATTTTAATCTCTAGGTGCATCAAACCACTCGTGTGACTCTCCAGAGGACTAAAAAGAGCTTGATTACACACTGCAAGAGGCTTGACCACAGGTGCAGTATTACCAAGAGACTGAGCAGGGTCATATCATTTTTCATCTGTAAAGGGTAGGTCTGTGATTACCCCTGCTGGGGCTGCTGTGTGTGCATGGCTTTTTGGCGTTTGTGGAGCTCAGTTGGTTTTTTTTGTGTGTATGTTCCTACTTTTTTTTGAAAGGGCAAATAGTGTGTGTGCTGAGTGTGGTTGGCAAGAGGAGGTGGGGAGCTGTTCAGGACTGGTAGGTTTGGTTTCTAGGAGCGTGCGGCATCCTTCCTGAAGTGCGATGTGACTGATTGTTGGGCGGGAATGTTCCAGCTCGTGTGTCTTAATGTAGCTTGTGTAGTGTGTTTTGTGTGGCCTGGGCAGAGTTTGGTGCGGAGCTGTGAGTGAAGAATCTGTTAGAGCTGGTGAGCAGCTGAAGTAAAGGAGCTGCTAAGAGAGGTATTGCAGCAGGTACGCTGTGGTTGTGAGGCACCCAGTATGGGTGACCTGTTTGGTGAGAAACTGGAGCTGATTGATACGGCGGTGCACTAAGGGTTGAGAAGAAGGTTACTCAGAGGCATAGAGTGGTAACCAGGCTAGAAGAAGAGAAAGTGGGAACCAATAAGGAGGAGTTGTTAGGCTTGGACGGCCTATAGAGGGCTATGCGTGATCAAAAGGAATGCACCAATCAGAAGTCTGTAACTGTTTGCCAGCCATGTGCAGTGTGTGTAGGGGCCCAGAAAAACTATATAAGATCTGGCATTGGGACAATAAAGTTTCTCCATTTCTCGACTATCTTGGAGTCTGTGTTGTCATTCCCTTCAAATAGTGACCCCAGCGTGATAAGGGGTAGAGCAGTGCTGTATGAGCGTCCGGAGGGAACCCAGCCGAATGAATCAAGCTTGCAGCTGGACTGCAGCTTCAACTGTGGGACATCACCTGAAGGACAGGTGAGCAGCTGGGCATTCACAATGGGAGCCAGTATCTCAGCAGCAGAAGAGGCAATCGTAAAATTATTGACGCAATTATTAATAAAAAGGGGTGTAAAATATGACCCATTTAAAATAAAGCTACTATCGAAGTTTTTGCAAAAACAAGGGGTCCCCTTGACGGTCTCAGCTGTGTTCGATGTGAAGACTTGTGAACAAGGGGGGAGAAAGTGTGGGAGGCAGCATCAAGTGGGGATACAAACTCTGCTGGGCTGCGGGCCCTCACCTTGCTCCTCCCCACTGTCGGAGGGCAGCGCCATGGTGGTGGGCAGGGTCCGGCACCAGTGGCAGTCCCCGGAGCAAGGCAGGAGCTCACTGGAGAGGAAGAGCCCTGGCTCGCCGGACTGCAGAGCTGACAAGTTAAGACCACCTTCATCAAGCCCTTCCAGTATTATTCACCGGACTTCCTCGTTGGACACACTTGCTGCTCCCTATCTTGCTGGACAGTGGCCTCGTGATAATCATGGCCAAGCTGTTCCATGTATGAGAGACAAAGCCACTCAGACTGAAAGTGCCTGGGCTGAATAATATTTAGAAAAGAAGAGAGGCTCACACAAACGTTCAGCATCGTGGGGCAATCAAATGGTTTTGCAAGATGTCTTTTGTATGAAAAGGTGTATTTTATAACAAAGACTTTTGTGGTGTGTAGCAGATAGTGTTTAAAAGACACTCTTCTGGTGACAATTCTCTCCCCCCTTTCCCCACACACTTTTTTTAGGAGGGAAGTTTCTTTCTACTCGGCTGTTTTACAGCTACTGGGACCAAAGGATTGCTGAAGTATTTCGGCAGTCTCAAATTATGTGACCTTGCTGAACAGCCTCAGCCCTAAACAAAAGGGCTGTCCTTTCCTTGCTTGATGTGGTAGTCCTGTAGCAACAAATGTAAGTACTTGAGACAGTAAAAGAATGATTATTTTGTTTATCGCGTTTGTTGCAATTATAATAGTTACACCATGCCTGCTGCAATGATTGCAAAAAAAATGATTAATCGTTCGTTGCACACAATTCCCCTTGTAGAAACAAAAAAGGGGGAATTATGTCACCGTTCGGTGACAAACTGGAGCTGAATGATATGGTGATGCACTAAGGGTTAAGAAGAAGGTTACTCAGAGGCATAGAGTGGTAACCAGGCTAGAAGAAGAGAAAGTGGGAACCAATAAGGAGGAGTTGTTAGGCTCGGACGGGCCTAGAGCAGGCTATGTGTGATCAAAAGGAATGCATCAATCAGAAGTCTGTAACTGTTTGCCAGCCATGTGCAGCTGTGTGTAGGGGCTCAGAAAAACTATATAAGATCTGGCATTGGGACAATAAAGGGTCTCCATTTCTTGACTATCTTGGAGTCTGTGTCGTCATTCCCTTCACCTCAGGGTGTGCTTTTCTCTTGTCTCTGCGGGTGCCTAGTGCAGTCTTGGACAGGGAAATCCCCATGTCACGGAGCAGTGAGGGAAGGTGAGAGTGTTGTCAGCGAGGTCATCCCTTATCGGAAGCAAAGGGAAAGATGTTCAGGTGCTTCCCTCTGAGGGTCTGAGGTGAGGCTGTTTGGGCCAGAGGAGTGGTGTGGCAGGTGGTTGCTTGCAAGCACAGTGGTCATTTTGTCCTTTTGTGTTGCCAGGTGGCATGGGTGATGCTGTCTACTCCTTTTGAGCTTGGATCTAATTTCCAGGTACAGAGGCAAGTGGACTGCTGTTTTAAAAGGATAAAATGAAATATGGAGTCCCATCTGTTGTTGAGGGATGGGTGCTAATGCTGGCAGCTGAATGTTTATCTTCTGTGTTTTTCTTTGTTCAGGCGGAAACGCAGTGTGCGATACGGAATGTCATGACCCGAGCTGCCTCTGGAGTGACTCTGGTGGGCGATGAAGAGATGCAGCAGTTGCTTTTGGGGTGCGGTTGTCACTGCAGTTACTTTACTACATCAAATAGAGTAAAATTCCAGTTTGCCTTTTCGAGGTGCTGTAAGTGGCTAAAGAGACCAGATGGAAGCATCTGCTCTGTGGGGTAGGTAAGCTGCTGAGGTAAAGGAGGGGATGAGAGTAACTGACCTACGGGTGCTGTGGCTTTTGCTGCTGTGGTTGCTTTCTCTTCTGTTTATCAGGTGCCACAGGCAAGGTGGACTGTGATAGTCTTTAGAATCGGAGCAAAGCAGGTCACTTGAATGCTGCCTGGTTCCTGAGAAAGGGGTTGTAGAGGAGAGAAGCTTTCAATATTGAAAGCTGAAGCAAAAGCCTGGGGATTGTTGCTTCTAGAAACACCCCAGTTCTCTTGTCTGCCCTCTGCATGGTGTTGAGCTGAAAACCAGATGGAAAAAAAAATAGAAAACCACAGCTGGTGCTTGTCCTGCTGTCTGTCTACTTTGTTGTTTTTTGCCCCTCCCCTTTCCCAGGTGATTGGGTTTGGGTGGTGGGCGGGGCCATATATGAGCCTGGGGCATATATGAGCCTGGATCCTGGAAGCTCCCTGTGCAAGCATGTATCTGAAAAGAGCAGCAGTAGGCAGGTAAGGTGGAGTCTTTTTCAGGGTGAGGGACACTTTGTTATATTTCTGGAGCTTTTGCCTGCGGTTTGGCTGGCTGTAGAGTCTTTAGAGCTTGCAGCCTTCTAGATGTGAAGTGCTTGGAATTCACTGTACTAGAGGTATGTTTAGGAGGGGTTGCCGGCGAACTTGTGTTTGGGAAATGGTGGGGTACGGTTCCTTTTTCTGGGGTTCTATTTTAATCTGTAGATATATCAAGGCATTTGCGTAACTGTCCAGAGGATTGACAAAGAGCCTCAGTATGCATGGCAAGGGCCTTGACTGCATAAGGGCAGTCTAAGGAAGAGGCTGAGCAGGGTCACCTTTTTCAGCTGTAAAGGATAAGTCTGTGATTCCCCCTGCTGGGGCTGCTGTGCATTCATGGCCTTTGTGGACCTGAGGGTGTTTTTTTTTCTGGCTGTGGTCTCTGTGCTTGAGACCTCTGCAAGGAGCTGTACTGTTTGCGTGTCCATCATGGGCATGACCTTCTCTTTGTTTCTTGTAGGCCAGGTCATGGGCATGGACTAAGCTGGAAACTTGAAAGAGACACAAGGGTGAGTGGATGGCAGTGTGGGCCCTGAGTTGGTGGGTGGATTGTGTTAGTCTGTTTGGTCTGTCAGGGCAGGCTTTGCAAGCACTTGGGACAGCATTGTGCATCTCCTGCCGCGTTGCTGAGGGGCGTCAGGGGGGTCCAGTTCCTGAAATGCTGACCCATCAGCATAGGCTTTTGGTTTTCAGATAGCCTACTCAAGTGTGTGATTTTTGCTGTGAGTGATGTTATTTCATGGAATTGATTTTTCTGTTTTGGTGTGTAATCTGTGATGCTCCTAGATTTTTCTTCCTATGTGAAAGAAAGGTTTAATGCCAGCTGAAAAAGATGAGTTACTTGCTTGGTCATATTGTCCTCTCAATATTCAAAGCTGAAGCAAAAGCCTGGGGATTGTTGCTTCTAGAAACACCCCAGTTCTCTTGTCTGCCCTCTGCATGGTGTTGAGCTGAAAACCAGATGAAAAAAAAAATAGAAAACCACAGCTGGTGCTTGTCCTGCTGCCTGTCTACTTTGTTGTTTTTTGCCCCTCCCCTTTCCCAGGTGATTGGGTTTGGGTGGTGGGCGGGGCCAAATGGTATATGAGCCCCAGGCAAGGCATGAGGGAGCTCATTGTGCCTGGGCTGCTCTTAGGGGTAAGTGCTTTGTTTTTCCTTCTGTCAGTTGCAGGGTTCTTTAGGTGGGTCGGAGTCTCTGGATTTCTAGATTGTGAAGTGCTTGGAATTCACTTGATAGAGGGATATTTAGCAGAGGTTGTTGGCTCGCTCCTTTTTGGGATGGTGGGGTCCACTTCTGTTTTGGGGTTATATTTTAATCTCTAGGTGCATCAAACCACTCGTGTGACTCTCCAGAGGACTAAAAAGAGCTTGATTACACACTGCAAGAGGCTTGACCACAGGTGCAGTATTACCAAGAGACTGAGCAGGGTCATATCATTTTTCATCTGTAAAGGGTAGGTCTGTGATTACCCCTGCTGGGGCTGCTGTGTGTGCATGGCATTTTAGGCGTTTGTGGAGCTCAGTTGGTTTTTTTGTGTGTATGTTCCTACTTTTTTTGGAAGGGCAAATAGTGTGTGTGCTGAGTGTGGTTGGCAAGAGGAGGTGGGGAGCTGTTCAGGACTGGTAGGTTTGGTTTCTAGGAGCGTGCGGCATCCTTCCTGAAGTGCGATGTGACTGATTGTTGGGCGGGAATGTTCCAGCTCGTGTGTCTTAATGTAGCTTGTGTAGTGTGTTTTGTGTGGCCTGGGCAGAGTTTGGTGCGGAGCTGTGAGTGAAGAATCTGTTAGAGCTGGTGAGCAGCTGAAGTAAAGGAGCTGGTAAGAGAGGTATTGCAGCAGGTACGCTGTGGTTGTGAGGCACCCAGTATGGGTGACCTGTTTGGTGAGAAACTGGAGCTGATTGATACGGCGGTGCACTAAGGGTTGAGAAGAAGGTTACTCAGAGGCATAGAGTGGTAACCAGGCTAGAAGAAGAGAAAGTGGGAACCAATAAGGAGGAGTTGTTAGGCTCGGACGGGCCTATAGAGGGCTATGTGTGATCAAAAGGAATGCACCAATCAGAAGTCTGTAACTGTTTGCCAGCCATGTGCAGCGTGTGTAGGGGCTCAGAAAAACTATATAAGATCTGGCATTGGGACAATAAAGGGTCTCCATTTCTCGACTATCTTGGAGTCTGTGTCGTCATTCCCTTCACCTCAGGGTGTGCTTTTCTCTTGTCTCTGCGGGTGCCTAGTGCAGTCTTGGACAGGGAAATCCCCATGTCACGGAGCAGTGAGGGAAGGTGAGAGTGTTGTCAGCGAGGTCATCCCTTATCGGAAGCAAAGGGAAAGATGTTCAGGTGCTTCCCTCTGAGGGTCTGAGGTGAGGCTGTTTGGGCCAGAGGAGTGGTGTGGCAGGTGGTTGCTTGCAAGCACAGTGGTCATTTTGTCCTTTTGTGTTGCCAGGTGGCATGGGTGATGCTGTCTACTCCTTTTGAGCTTGGATCTAATTTCCAGGTACAGAGGCAAGTGGACTGCTGTTTTAAAAGGATAAAATGAAATATGGAGTCACTTCTGTTGTTGAGGGATGGGTGCTAATGCTGGCAGCTGAATGTTTATCTTCTGTGTTTTTCTTTGTTCAGGCGGAAACGCAGTGTGCGATACGGAATGTCGTGACCCGAGCTGCCTCTGGAGTGACTCTGGTGGGCGATGAAGAGATGCAGCAGTTGCTTTTGGGGTGCGGTTGTCACTGCAGTTACTTTACTACATCAAATAGAGTAAAATTCCAGTTTGCCTTTTCGAGGTGCTGTAAGTGGCTAAAGAGAACAGATGGAAGCATCTGCTCTGTGGGGTAGGTAAGCTGCTGAGGTAAAGGAGGGGATGAGAGTAACTGACCTACGGGTGCTGTGGCTTTTGCTGCTGTGGTTGCTTTCTCTTCTGTTTATCAGGTGCCACAGGCAAGGTGGACTGTGATAGTCTTTAGAATCGGAGCAAAGCAGGTCACTTGAATGCTGCCTGGTTCCTGAGAAAGGGGTTGTAGAGGAGAGAAGCTTTCAATATTGAAAGCTGAAGCAAAAGCCTGGGGATTGTTGCTTCTAGAAACACCCCAGTTCTCTTGTCTGCCCTCTGCATGGTGTTGAGCTGAAAACCAGATGAAAAAAAAAATAGAAAACCACAGCGGGTGCTTGTCCTGCTGCCTGTCTACTTTGTTGTTTTTTGCCCCTCCCCTTTCCCAGGTGATTGGGTTTGGGTGGTGGGCGGGGCCATATATGAGCCTGGGGCATATATGAGCCTGGGGCATATAGCTGGGCATATATGAGCCTGGGGCATATATGAGCCTGGGGCATATATGAGCCTGGGGCATATATGAGCCTGGGGCATATATGAGCCTGGGGCATATATGAGCCTGGGGCATATATGAGCCTGGGGCATATATGAGCCTGGATCCTGGAAGCTCCCTGTGCAAGCATGTATCTGAAAAGAGCAGCAGTAGGCAGGTAAGGTGGAGTCTTTTTCAGGGTGAGGGACACTTTGTTATATTTCTGGAGCTTTTGCCTGCGGTTTGGCTGGCTGTAGAGTCTTTAGAGCTTGCAGCCTTCTAGATGTGAAGTGCTTGGAATTCACGTACTAGAGGTATGTTTAGGAGGGGTTGCCGGCTAACTTGTGTTTGGGAAATGGTGGGGTACGGTTCCTTTTTCTGGGGTTCTATTTTAATCTGTAGATATATCAAGGCATTTGCGTAACTGTCCAGAGGATTGACAAAGAGCCTCAGTATGCATGGCAAGGGCCTTGACTGCATAAGGGCAGTCTAAGGAAGAGGCTGAGCAGGGTCACCTTTTTCAGCTGTAAAGGATAAGTCTGTGATTCCCCCTGCTGGGGCTGCTGTGCATTCATGGCCTTTGTGGACCTGAGGGTGTTTTTTTTTCTGGCTGTGGTCTCTGTGCTTGAGACCTCTGCAAGGAGCTGTACTGTTTGCGTGTCCATCATGGGCATGACCTTCTCTTTGTTTCTTGTAGGCCAGGTCATGGGCATGGACTAAGCTGGAAACTTGAAAGAGACACAAGGGTGAGTGGATGGCAGTGTGGGCCCTGAGTTGGTGGGTGGATTGTGTTAGTCTGTTTGGTCTGTCAGGCAGGCTTTGCAAGCACTTGGGACAGCATTGTGCATCTCCTGCCGCGTTGCTGAGGGGCGTCAGGGGGTCCAGTTCCTGAAATGCTGACCCATCAGCATAGGCTTTTGGTTTTCAGATAGCCTACTCAAGTGTGTGATTTTTGCTGTGAGTGATGTTATTTCATGGAATTGATTTTTCTGTTTTGGTGTGTAATCTGTGATGCTCCTAGATTTTTCTTCCTATGTGAAAGAAAGGTTTAATGCCAGCTGAAAAAGATGAGTTACTTGCTTGGTCATATTGTCCTCTCAATATTCAAAGCTGAAGCAAAAGCCTGGGGATTGTTGCTTCTAGAAACACCCCAGTTCTCTTGTCTGCACTCTCTGCATGGTGTTGAGCTGAAAAACCAGATGAAAAAAAAAAAAAACACAGCTGGTGCTTGTCCTGCTGCCTGTCTACTTTGTTGTTTTTTGCCCCTCCCCTTTCCCAGGTGATTGGGTTTGGGTGGTGGGCGGGGCCAAATGGTATATGAGCCCCAGGCAAGGCATGAGGGAGCTCATTGTGCCTGGGCTGCTCTTAGGGGTAAGTGCTTTGTTTTTCCTTCTGTCAGTTGCAGGGTTCTTTAGGTGGGTCGGAGTCTCTGGATTTCTAGATTGTAAGTGCTTGGAATTCACTTGATAGAGGGATATTTAGCAGAGGTTGTTGGCTCGCTCCTTTTTGGGATGGTGGGGTCCACTTCTGTTTTGGGGTTATATTTTAATCTCTAGGTGCATCAAACCACTCGTGTGACTCTCCAGAGGACTAAAAAGAGCTTGATTACACACTGCAAGAGGCTTGACCACAGGTGCAGTATTACCAAGAGACTGAGCAGGGTCATATCATTTTTCATCTGTAAAGGGTAGGTCTGTGATTACCCCTGCTGGGGCTGCTGTGTGTGCATGGCTTTTTGGCGTTTGTGGAGCTCAGTTGTTTTTTTTGTGTGTATGTTCCTACTTTTTTTGAAGGGCAAATAGTGTGTGTGCTGAGTGTGGTTGGCAAGAGGAGGTGGGGAGCTGTTCAGGACTGGTAGGTTTGGTTTCTAGGAGCGTGCGGCATCCTTCCTGAAGTGCGATGTGACTGATTGTTGGGCGGGAATGTTCCAGCTCGTGTGTCTTAATGTAGCTTGTGTAGTGTGTTTTGTGTGGCCTGGGCAGAGTTTGGTGCGGAGCTGTGAGTGAAGAATCTGTTAGAGCTGGTGAGCAGCTGAAGTAAAGGAGCTGGTAAGAGAGGTATTGCAGCAGGTACGCTGTGGTTGTGAGGCACCCAGTATGGGTGACCTGTTTGGTGAGAAACTGGAGCTGATTGATACGGCGGTGCACTAAGGGTTGAGAAGAAGGTTACTCAGAGGCATAGAGTGGTAACCAGGCTAGAAGAAGAGAAAGTGGGAACCAATAAGGAGGAGTTGTTAGGCTCGGACGGGCCTATAGCAGGGCTATGTGTGATCAAAAGGAATGCATCAATCAGAAGTCTGTAACTGTTTGCCAGCCATGTGCAGCGTGTGTAGGGGCTCAGAAAAACTATATAAGATCTGGCATTGGGACAATAAAGGGTCTCCATTTCTCGACTATCTTGGAGTCTGTGTCGTCATTCCCTTCACCTCAGGGTGTGCTTTTCTCTTGTCTCTGCGGGTGCCTAGTGCAGTCTTGGACAGGGAAATCCCCATGTCACGGAGCAGTGAGGGAAGGTGAGAGTGTTGTCAGCGAGGTCATCCCTTATCGGAAGCAAAGGGAAAGATGTTCAGGTGCTTCCCTCTGAGGGTCTGAGGTGAGGCTGTTTGGGCCAGAGGAGTGGTGTGGCAGGTGGTTGCTTGCAAGCACAGTGGTCATTTTGTCCTTTTGTGTTGCCAGGTGGCATGGGTGATGCTGTCTACTCCTTTTGAGCTTGGATCTAATTTCCAGGTACAGAGGCAAGTGGACTGCTGTTTTAAAAGGATAAAATGAAATATGGAGTCACTTCTGTTGTTGAGGGATGGGTGCTAATGCTGGCAGCTGAATGTTTATCTTCTGTGTTTTTCTTTGTTCAGGCGGAAACGCAGTGTGCGATACGGAATGTCGTGACCCGAGCTGCCTCTGGAGTGACTCTGGTGGGCGATGAAGAGATGCAGCAGTTGCTTTTGGGGTGCGGTTGTCACTGCAGTTACTTTACTACATCAAATAGAGTAAAATTCCAGTTTGCCTTTTCGAGGTGCTGTAAGTGGCTAAAGAGAACAGATGGAAGCATCTGCTCTGTGGGGTAGGTAAGCTGCTGAGGTAAAGGAGGGGATGAGAGTAACTGACCTACGGGTGCTGTGGCTTTTGCTGCTGTGGTTGCTTTCTCTTCTGTTTATCAGGTGCCACAGGCAAGGTGGACTGTGATAGTCTTTAGAATCGGAGCAAAGCAGGTCACTTGAATGCTGCCTGGTTCCTGAGAAAGGGGTTGTAGAGGAGAGAAGCTTTCAATATTGAAAGCTGAAGCAAAAGCCTGGGGATTGTTGCTTCTAGAAACACCCCAGTTCTCTTGTCTGCCCTCTGCATGGTGTTGAGCTGAAAACCAGATGAAAAAAAATAGAAAACCACAGCTGGTGCTTGTCCTGCTGCCTGTCTACTTTGTTGTTTTTTGCCCCTCCCCTTTCCCAGGTGATTGGGTTTGGGTGGTGGGCGGGGCCATGTATGAGCCTGGGGCATGTATGAGCCTGGGGCATGTATGAGCCTGGGGCATGTATGAGCCTGGGGCATGTATGAGCCTGGGGCATGTATGAGCCTGGGGCATGTATGAGCCTGGGGCATGTATGAGCCTGGATCCTGGAAGCTCCCTTTGCAAGCATGTATCTGAAAAGAGCAGCAGTAGGCAGGTAAGGTGGAGTCTTTTTCAGGGTGAGGGACACTTTGTTATATTTCTGGAGCTTTTGCCTGCGGTTTGGCTGGCTGTAGAGTCTTTAGAGCTTGCAGCCTTCTAGATGTGAAGTGCTTGGAATTCACGTACTAGAGGTATGTTTAGGAGGGGTTGCCGGCTAACTTGTGTTTGGGAATTGGTGGGGTACGGTTCCTTTTTCTGGGGTTCTATTTTAATCTGTAGATATATCAAGGCATTTGCGTAACTGTCCAGAGGATTGACAAAGAGCCTCAGTATGCATGGCAAGGGCCTTGACTGCATAAGGGCAGTCTAAGGAAGAGGCTGAGCAGGGTCACCTTTTTCAGCTGTAAAGGATAAGTCTGTGATTCCCCCTGCTGGGGCTGCTGTGCATTCATGGCCTTTGTGGACCTGAGGGTGTTTTTTTTTCTGGCTGTGGTCTCTGTGCTTGAGACCTCTGCAAGGAGCTGTCGTCCTGTACTCGTCGGGGTGGGTCCTCCGGGGTGCTCACCGGGGTCGGTCCTCCGGGGAACCCGTGGGCCCGATGTTTGTCCCCGTGTGGGTCCTCCGGGGTGACCGTTAACCCGTCGGGGGTCACCGTGGTTGGTCCTCCGGTGTGACCGGGAACCCGTCGGGGGTCATCGGCGTGTGTCCTCTCTTCGCCCGTGCACGTGCCAGAGATCTCCGGGATGGGTCCTCCGGGACGGCCGTGTACCCGTTGGGGGGTCACCGGTGTCCGTCCTCCGAGGAGCCCGTTTTCCCGCTGTTTTTCACCGGTGTGGGTCCTCCGTGGCGACGGTGCACCTCCCGGGGGTCACCGGGCTGTGTCCTCCGGGGCGATCGTGCACCTGCCGGGGATCTCCGGGATGGGTCCTCCGGGGCTCCTGGGAAACCGTCGGGATTCACCGGTGTGGGTCCTCCGGGAGCCGTGGGCCCGTTGTGGGTCACCGTGGTGGGTCCTCTAGGCCGACCGTGCACCTGCCGGGGATCTCAGGGATGGGTTCCTCCGGGGCGCCCGGTAACCCGTTGGTGGTCACCGGTGTGCGTTCTCCGAAGAGCCCATTTTCCCGCTGTTTGTCACCTGTGTGGTTCCTCCAGTGGCGACGGTGCACCTGCCGGCGGTCACCGGGGTGTGTCCTCAGGAGCGATCGTGCACCTGCCGGGGATCACCGGGACGGGTTCTCCGGGGCGCCCGTGAACCCGTCGGGGGTCACCGTGGTTGGTCCTCCGGGGTGACCGGGAACCCGTCGGGGTTCACTGGGGTGTGTAGTCCGGGTTGACCCTAAACCCGTGGGGGGTGGGGTCACCGAGGTGTGTCCTCCAGGTCGCCTAGGTCTCCGCCGGTCGTCACCGGGTTGGGTCCACTGGGGCCACCGTGCACGTGCCGGAGATCTCCGGGATGGGTCCTCCGGGACGGCCGTGTACCCGTTGGGGGGGGGGTCACCGGTGTGCGTTCTCCGAGGAGCCCGTTTTCCCGCTGTTTTTCACCGGTGTGGGTCCTCCGTGGCGACGGTGCACCTGCCGGGGGTCACCGGGACGGGTTCTCCGGGGCGCCCGCGAACCCGTCGGGGGTCACCGTGGTTGGTCCTCCGGGGTGACCGGGAACCCGTCGGGGGGTCACCGGAGTGTGTCCTCTCTGCGCCCGTGCACGTGCCGGAGATCTCCGGGATGGGTCCTCCGGGACGGCCGTGTACCCGTTGGGGGGTCACCGGTGTCCGTCCTCCGAGGAGCCCGTTTTCCCGCTGTTTTTCACCGGTGTGGGTCCTCCGTGGCGACGGTGCACCTCCCGGGGGTCACCGGGCTGTGTCCTCCGGGGCGATCGTGCACCTGCCGGCGATCACCGGGACGGGTCATCCGGGGCGCCCGGGAACCCGTCGGGGGTCACCGGGTTTGTCCTCCGGGAAGGCCGGGAACCCGTCGGGGTTCACCGGGGTGTGTCCTCCAGGGCGCCTAGGACTCCGCCGGTGGTCACCGGGGAGGGTCTTCTGGGGCGCCCTTGCACCTGCCGGGGATCTCCGGGATGGGTCCTCCGGGGCGCCCGGGAAACCGTCGGGGGTCACCGGGGGGTGTCCTCCGGGGAGCTCTGGAACCCGTCGGGGTTCACCGTGATGGGTGCTCCGCGGTGACTGGGAACCCGTCGGGGTTCACCGGGGGTGTCCTCCAGGGCGCCTAGGTCTCCGCCGGTGGTCACCGGGGAGGGTCTTCTGGGGCGCCCTTGCACCTGCCAGGGATCTCCGGGATGAGTCCTCCGGGTAGCCCGGGTACCCGTCGGGGGTCACCGGGTTGGGTCTTCCGGGGCGCCCGGGAACCCGTCGGGGTTCACCGGGTTTGTCCTCCGGGAAGGCCGGGAACCCGTCGGGAGTCACCGGGGTGTGTCCTCCAGGGCGCCTAGGACTCCGCCGGTGGTCACCGGGGTGGGTCTTCCGGGGAGCCTGGGAACCCGTCGGGGGTCACCGGGTTGGGTCTTCCGGGCCGCCCGTGGGCCCGCTGTGGGTCACCGGTGTGGGTCCTCTGGGGCGTCCGTGCACCTGCCGGGGATCTCCGGGATGGGTCCTCCAGGGCGCCCGGGAACCCGTCCGGGGGTTCACCGGTGTGCATCCTCCGGGAGCCGTGGGCCCGCTGTGGGTCACCGGGGTGTGTCCTCTGGGCCGACCGTGCACCTGCCGGGGATCTCGGAGGTGGGTCTTCCGGGGAGCCCGGGAACTTCTCGGGTGTCACCGTGATGGGTCCTCCGGGGTGACCGGGAACCCGTCGGGGTTCACCGGTGTGCATCCTCCGGGGAGCCCATGGGCCCGCTGTGGTTAACCGGTGTGGGTCCTCTGGGCCGACTGTGCACCTGCCGGAGATCTCCGGGATGGGTCCTCCGGGACGCCTGTGTACCCCTTGGGGAGTCACCGGTGTCCGTCCTCCGAGGAGCCCGTTTTCCCGCTGTTTGTCACCGGTGTGGGTCCTCCGGGGCGATCGTGCACCTGCCGGGGATCACCGGGACGGGTCATCCGGGGCGCCCGTGCACCCGCTGGGTGTCACCGGGGTGGGTTCTTCGCGGCGGCCGGGGGTATGCCATGCGTCACCAGGGTGAGTCCTCCGGGGCGCCCGGGGGCCTGCTGTGGGTCACCGGGATTTGTCCTCCGGGGTGCCCGGGGGCCTGCTGGGGGTCACCGGGGTGGGTCCTCCGGGCTGCCTGGGGGTCCGCCGCGGGTCACCGGGGTGGGTCCTCCGGGGCGCCCTGGGGTCCGCCAGGGGTCACCGGCGTAGGTCCTCCGGGGCGCCCGAGTGCTCTTCGGGGGTCACCGGGGTGGATCCTTCGGGCGCACTAAGGCCAGCCGGGGGTCACTGAGGTGGGTCCTCCGGGACGCCCGTGCACCAGCCGGGGGTCACCGGGGTGGGTCCTCCAGGGTGCCCGGGGGCCCGTTGGTGGTCACCGGGGTGCGTCCTCCGGGGGGGCCAGGGGCCCTTTGAGGGTCACACGGGGTGTCCTCCGGGGTGCCCATGCATCTGCCAGGGGTCACGGGGGTGGGTCCTCCGGGGCGCCCGGGGGCCCGCCGGGGGTCACGGGGGTGGGTCCTCCGGGGCGCCGCGCCCGGGGGCCCGCCGGGGGTCACGGGGGTGGGTCCTCCGGGGCGCCCGGGGGCCCGCCGGGGGTCACGGGGGTGGGTCCTCCGGGGCGCCCGAGGGCCCGCCGGGGATCACCGGGGTGGGTCCTCCAGGGCGCTCGGGGGTCCTCAGGGTGTCACCGGGGTGGGTTCTCCGCGGCTCCCGGGGGCCTGCTGTGGGTTACTGCGGTGGGTCCTCCAGGGCGCCCAGGGGCCCGCCGGGGGTCACCGG